>NW_009217294.1:101046-105297 GCF_000690835.1 Fulmarus glacialis
TGGCTTCAGGAAATGGGCACTTGAAGGAAGCGAGCTTAAACAAAATAGAGTAATTCCCTTAAACAAACTTAGATAACTCACCATTATAAAATCATTAGCAAGGTAATGAGCTATTCATGTCATTAAGCAGTGCATGAGCTAAGCAAAGAACGCGAGTGTTGCTTTACTAGTGGGACACATTAATTAATTCATGATAGAGTGAAAAATCAAAGCTAAAAAAAAAAAACCCTTTGCAGAGCTGACAAACCCAGGCCTCCTGACACAGGGTGTACTTCCAAAAAGGGTGGCCATTTTAGCTCTACTTGTCTCTTTAGCCTCGGACATTAAGGAATACTTGAACTGTATGTAAATCTTTCTGGCTGAAGAGCATAAGATTTGTCTAAACCAGACAATTTTTGTGGAATCAGGCATGGTGTGGTCTGAAAGAGGACTAGCTGATCTGAAATAACTCACTCAGGGATCTGATAGGATGGACCCAAAGCACGTTAGTGTCCTTGGTAGATTTTGGTGCAAACAGCTTATGCCTATGAACTGTAAGTCTGGCGAGGACGAAGGAAGTGTGAGTGTCTGTTCTGGGTCCGCAGTGGCAGCGTGGCTGATGTCAATGCTGCAGGAATCGAGCTGCCTAATTGTGCCACAGTAGCAATTAGTTCTCCAATTTATATACAATATGTATGTGAGGATATTATCTTACTATTTATCTTTTTTTTTCCCCCCCTTGGGTTTTAGGTTTCATAGACCGTAGCAGTTCAATTCTACCTGACTACTATGCCGTCTTCAAAACATAACTAAAAGGAACCATAAGTGCTGGTATTATTCACTTCCCTGTTACGTACAATGTAAATCTTCTGAACTGCCTTTTTTAAAAAAAAGAGTAGAAAAATAAATATAAAAAAAGGAAAATTGTATTTACATGTGATGGGTACTGCAGCATCATCAGACCTGCTGGTTCAAGCTTCAATAACAGAAAACACCCCTGGTGGGAATTGTGCCAAGACGTGGCATCTATGTATAAGACTTTCCTGGCATGTGGATTTGCCATACGTATTCAAGCCCAGCTGGTGGTGCATCCATTTCGTCTTCAGGCACCCTTCATCCTGACAAGCCTCTGTCATCAACTCTAGAGAGCCCTGAGATGGTGTTCAGGGAATCACTGGCCTGGGTAAAGTCTCCGAAAGACCGGCACTAAAGCACTTACACCAAACACTCCTTTCAGGCTGCGAGCACCTTATGAGGATGGTGAAGGAGCGAAACTCCTCTACAGGCCAGCCCATCTGTGAATACCATCTGACTAGAAAGGCATTTCTTTCCCTGGAGAAGTTTATGGCCAGTCGACAGGCATTGTTCGGCTCCCAAGCAGAAAAAGGCATCACCTGTAAAGAACGGGACTCCCTACTGAAGGCTGGTTCAGTTCTAGCAACTGTTTATTTTTCATCTCTTTCAAGTACAATTTTCTAAACCCAGTTGTGAACCCATCAGCAGTAAGCGACAAGAATGTTGAGGATAAGCAAGCAAAACCCATCTCTTCACGGTCACTGCATGGCATTCGCTCAGCTTGTAGTTTGTTTTTACACCCAAGCCTCGTGATTGTGTGAGAGCCGACGCGCGCCCAGCAGTGAGAAAGGCTGGGATTCCCACCCGCTCTGCAGAGGGACACACGACAGGAGGAACTGGGGGTTCGATGAGGGATATCTATCCTCTCTGTATCAGGTGTTTCCAGAACTGATCCTAAACTCATACTGAGAAAAGCACGACAGATTGTGTTACCTGGCCTAACAAAAGGAGTCTGGTGCATTGGTATGGATGGTGAGACTTGTCACTGGTACCGCAGCTGAGGCGTAAGGACAGCAATCCAAGGGTGTTCTGTTTTGGTTTTATTTTTATTATACTGGTTTAACACACAAACTGACACACAAGTAGAGCTCAGAGAGCTGGTCACTCTGGGCCTGGTTTACCTGCCAACTTAAGTGTGTGCTTAATGCTAAGTAAGCATGCAAGCAGCCTCACTGCATTCAAGAACACATCTGACAAGCTTAATTGAAGCTGAACACATGTAAGTGCTTTTCTGAACTTTGGCCAGCACCTCCCAGAATCAAGTCCCTAACTAGTATAACGCCAGCAAGCTGGGGCAAACATTGTCTAGGATTCCTTTCCAGCTCTAACAAGAAACTATTACGCCATGTTTTGGGCCACTGGCCCAAAGCACTGTAGCAAAATTACTGTAAGAAGTTCCAGATTATTACTTCAGGACACCTTTTTTCTTCCACAATATCTATTTTGCTTTGACAGTTTGAACAGAGAGGCCAAAGTTTTTTACTACAGTGTGGTTATTTTGGTTATTATTTTATTATTTTTGCCTTTCTCTCTGTCTTCCATGTATCTATCCCCTCTTTTGTGCTCCCTCTCTACTTCCCCCGATGCCATGCTAACATTGCCCTTTACTGATTGCGGGCCAAGAAGCCTCTCGCACGTGAGCATTTAATGGCCAATGCTGCATAGTGCCAACACTCCTGCCTCTTCTCAGGCCTCCGTCTCATTCCTCTGGGCGCAGGAGTAAAGCAAAAGGACCATGGGGTTGTTCTAGCATCCAGCCTGCCAAATGACACTGGCAGCGAGGCTAACGCACTCCATTTACACTTAGCGGTGGTACTCAATACCTCACAGATTTGCTCTCCATCAGAGACAAGTGAAAGCGTTTCATTCTCATCCGTGGCCATCCTTGCAATGCTATGGATTATTAGCTATTAAATAAGAATTGGCAATTGTAGGATGGAAGATGCTCCAAAGGAAAGTAAAAACCAGCTGGTTTCTGGTGCCTCGTTTTTGAGGCAGCATGCCTCTGATACGATACACTTCCCAGACCAGGAAATGATTTCCGAAGAAACACACACAGTGATCCCTGTATCACCAGCTCACAGTTGCTTTAGATATGAGTTCATCAGTAGTGGAAGCCTTTAATGTTATCAGCTCAGTGCAGCGAAGACAGAGCACTTACTAGCCAGGAATACACTGCTTTGGGGTTATTTTCATGAAAACCCGGGCTTCATGTTTTTAAATTCATTCACATACACATGCACGTATAACAGCACTGCATTACAGCTTTAAAAAGGGAAAACAAAACTCTAGGCTTTCGACTACAGACACATTGCATTAGGGAAGGGCTCTGCAACACAGCTGTTCTGAAGAGCACCAAGCCCTCATGTTCCCAGTACAGATCCCACACCTGCCCAGCATTGGTAGCTTAGAGGTTCAGCACAAAAGGGAAGGAGGCCATTTAAGGAGCAGCAGCGACAGAAATCACAGGACTCACTAGGCTGGTGGGAGAAAAAGATGAGATTTTTGTTTTTCATTTTATGATTAAAATGAAGAGGAAAGAGGTGGAAGTAGCAGACTGCTGTGGTCAGTCTGTTGTCGGTGCTAGCGTCCCCACAGGAAGGGGTAGTCTGTGGGCAACGTCACTCTGGGTACTGCCACCGTCCCTCGTGGGCATGGACCCCAGCAGTACCCACACCTGCCACTCTGGTAGCCTAAATAAACCCTTGGGCACTGGTTGAGGCACGTAACAGCCGAGTCCTGGGTGACGGCCAGACGTTCCCCAGCCACCCTGCCTTTATTTGGATGGGCCCAAGGCAGGTCCCTGCTGACCATGTAGCAAGTTGTCGTGCTCTGCCTGCCGCAGGAGTCATGCTGTCCCCAGGGCAGCTAGTGTGGCAATGCTTTTTTTCTTTTTTCTTTTTTCTTTTTTAATGATGTTAACTCCTGGTTGAGCAGACACCAGGACACAGTGGAAGAACTGCCATATTTCTCCCAAAGTGCAAGTAGAACTTGTTACTGAAAAGGGAGGAGGAGGAGGAGAAAGAAGCCATATAAAGTGTTTGGCGCTGTAGTAAACATCGCAGAACTGGCACTTCATCTGGTTTTAGCTTCAGCGGGTCTGGGTAGTTTGCAAAGTTACCCTTTGGCAAGGCATTCTTCAACAACCTTTCGGTGCCTAAACACCGCAGCGCGTCCTCAGTTTGCACGCCCACCTCTGGCCTCCACGGGAAGTTGCAAGCAAACTGGGGAACAGCTAGTCCTTTTTTTTTTTTAAATGTTTTCTTGAGCACTTGTTTTCTCATCTGTGAAAGCCATCTCTATCACGGCAAAATAGCTGTGATTCTGTTGGGGATGAAAAAACAAAAAAACCCAACAGTCATGATTTCCTCCCCCCTTCAACCTGGATTATATGTAGGACATAAAGATGATGGCATT
>NW_009217294.1:105329-107922 GCF_000690835.1 Fulmarus glacialis
AAGACTCTGCTAACATTGCAGTTAACACCAGTCATTCTCATTCGTATTAGGGGGAGATTAATAGTAGTAATAAAGAAATTACATCAGGTTTAGAGAATGGAAAAATCAACGCAGAACAAAAATGGCTATTCCAATCATCCATCTCCAGGGCTGATAATGGAGATAATATTCTAGAGTCAAGGAAGAAAAACATTTTGGTTATAACCTACTGAATCTTAAAATGCACAAGTATTGTGACATCTGTTCTACAGCCTATGGAAAGATGAGGTGGAAAATGGCGGGGGGGGAGCTGTGGAGGTGGCGGGGATTGGAAAAGCAACTCCAAAACGTCTAGACAAAAGTTTTGATTGTTTGGAAAAAAGTGATGAAGAAACACAATGGTGGCATCACCCTCCCACCCACACCCTCGCCAGCAGCGGGCTATAGGGACCTGGCAATGTGTTCATGAGTAACAGGGAAGGTCAGTGTTGTGGCCTTTCCCTGGCAAGCTGAAGAAGTGTCAGGCTGCAGGTTCGCTGGGATGGGGCTCAGGTCAGCTTTTGTGTCTAGACAATTCCTAGCGCTTACTTACCAGAAGAGAAGGAAGGGGGGCAGAAAGAATATAATAGACTTTTAACTATTTTATGTTATGTTAACTGAAACTATTTAGTGAGCCCATTACATAAATATATTTCAGCCTAATACTTATATGTAACCACAGCACTATGTCATCACTGCAGCTAGTCACCAAACTCACCCTTCGTTACTTCTACAGTGCCGTCTGTACAGTGGAAACACTATAAACCAACTGAGGGGGAGCACTTCCAACATGCCTAGGGAAAGCTTGCACTCACAAAAAAAAATGGGCGAGATGGAAGCCCATAGTTATACCTGAACAGGGGCTCCCTAACGTGCCTGCAGATAAAATCACTTTGTATAAATAGCCATGGGAGATGACTAGGCTAATAAAAAAAATCAGGAAAGAAAAAGGGGACAAATGATTTTTCCCAGGTGTTCAGTCTGCTTGAGCTTGGAGCAACTTCTGTAACGAGGAGAGGATGGGCACATTACCTGCATTCCCATGTGTCCCAGTTACTCCTGCACCAGTTGCATTTTCCAGTTGATATCCAAGTGTATGTATATAGTTTGTCTTTGTATAGGAGTGAGTGTGGTGGCTGTCAATCATGTGCTTTTCCAGTATTGTAATTTAACAGATTATGGCTGTATGAAAACAATGTAAATAGCTAGAAAAAAATTAAACTGGATCTCTACGTCCTAGTTTTTGTACATATTGAAACTGCATGGTATTTAAATTATTGTTTGTCTCTGATGTATGCAGTTTCTTAAAAAAATTCATTTAAAAAAAAAAAAGCATTCCTGTGCCTCTGTATTTTATCACCCTCTCTCCCAGTGACTGATAGCGTAACAAACGGAGGCAGTCGAGGATCCCAGGCCTCCTGCTGCCAGCCAGGCTCAGCGCTGCAGCCCGGCAGCTGCAGTGACAGAGTGCGCGCCCTCAGCGTGCCCACGCCTCAGCGGGGAGCAAAGCAGGAGAGCAGACTTGCCAGGGCAGATGGCTGGGACGTTGTATCGGCAGAGCCACTAGTGCCGTCTCTGTGAGCTGGTGCAGCGAAGGTGTGCAAAGGAGAGGACTGGCACCTCAGCTGCTAAAGTTGTACCCAACACCAGGCTAATAAAGAACAAAACCAACAGTCTGCACTAGACACACACGCACAAACCACCTCTCACCACGATGTCATCAGTACAGGGCACACGCTGTCAGGCGCCTACTGCCAGAGTCAACGTGCAGCATTTGCCAACTCTACTCTCCCTCCCTGCTGACAAGCCTTTCTCTAACCACAGGGTATTGGACAAACTGCCACCGAGTAGTACCAGCAAGTGCTATCGCTGTTCAGCAGAAGAGCCGTACCTGCACATCCAGCTACTTTCATACCACCTTTTCATCTTTTTTTTTTTTCCTTTTCTTTTCCCCGAGTAGCTTCAGTGTTGCACAGCATTTCAGGTTGTGACAAACCAGCCTCTGTGTAGTGAAAAGGGGAGGAAAAACCTTCACAAGAATAAGCACATACCTTCAAACAGTCTCACTAGCCTTCTGCAGAAAGTATGGAAGGTAACAGCTCTGCTTAGGCTGTTTAGTTCTCATAATTGATCATGCAAAAATTCTGACCCCAAAGAAACAACTGGCACCCAGCCTCCTCTCTGTAACTGGCAGGTGGGAGCAGCTCCCCTCCCCTGATGCACACAGAGGCTTCCAATTACACAAAAATGAAAGGTCCATATACTTTTAACATACCAAATTCTGCTCCTTTCCATTGCTGATACGGAGCCACAACATGACCAAAATTCTGGTACTGGGCTGCTTTGTTTGTTTCCATTTGGGTAAGTTTTCACTGACCTCCTTACAATGCTTAGAATCATAGAATCATTTAGGTTGGAAAAGACCTGTAAGATCATTGAGTCCAACCGTAAACCTAGCATGCCAAGTCCACTGCTAAACCACGTCCCTAAGCACCACATCAACACGTCTTTTAAATACCTCCAGGAATGGTGACTCAACAGCTTCGCTGGGCAGCCTGTTCCAATGCTTGACAAC
>NW_009217295.1:0-63864 GCF_000690835.1 Fulmarus glacialis
CCCGGCACTTGGCCTTGTTGAACCTCAAGAGTCATGGACTCCAACACAAACCAAGGGCACGCAATCCATTACCTATGTTCTTGTTGATTTTTAACTTTAATTTTTGGCACCATTAAAAATAACCAGGAACTTATCATGAAAATAACGACAGTTGGTAAGAACTCATAATCCTTCAGATGCCAGAAATTCATCAAAATAGGTTTTAGTAGGAACAGCACAATATTTTTTGTATGAATAAATAACATTTCTTGTAAAGACACAAGAGATTATTCTATTTTGTATGATACAAATAAAACTGTCCTCACAAAGTTGTAATCTTACGGAATTTATGGTAGTTTCCCATAAATTACATGAGTATATTGGAAGCTTGTTAATAATTAAAAGTCTTTTACTTTTTCAACTCTCAAATAAGTATTAGAGTAAATAATTTCCAGCCTTCATCTGACATGACATCTAACCAATACAGGCATCACAAAATAAATAATTTATGAAAAATATTTATTTAAAGAGCTGTAATTTACCTTGCATTTACCATATGCCATTCATCCAAGTATCAATATAAAATATTCATCAGAGAAACTCATTAAAACAAACTTCTATACAATGAGGTGACGGGCCAACAAAAAACATCAATCATCGGAGGGGTTTACATTGTTATTAGTGCATATACATAAACTAATATTTCAAAGTAAAAAATTATGTATATTTGTACATTTACCCTAGAATCACCAGGGCTACATTCAAGCTTTTTCTTCACCTGTTTCATGAGGTCCAAACGGTCTGTGACAAAGCACAGAGATCTAATTTATTAATGATGAATAAATCTGATGTAATAATTAATGGGAAATCTATAGTTAATCTTAATGGAAGAATAGTTAGGCATGTAACTATATTTAAGTTTGGCATAAAAAATCTTAGTGCATGCATTGCAAGCAGGGCAATTACTTGTGAATGTATGCAACTCTAGATTAACGGAAGGGTACTAAGCATTAAAACAGTGCAATACTCCCCATGCTCAAAGATAAGGAATCTGTTTTAATTCCTAATACACTGTTTTTAAACTCTACCTTAGGTTAGTGGGATGATATATATGTGGGTAAACATCAGGAAGAGTATATGCTATCAATATCATCCAATCAAAAATACCTATCCTGTGTGAAAATTCTTTTAGGTAAGCAAATAACATGACTTCAGGTCTAAATTCAGAAAATGTAGCATGCCACAGCAATACATTTGTGGGATTCACCTACAAAACTATACCTTGCTCCCATATATAGATTCTTCCACGTTAGGAAGTTCTGTTAAATATCTGCTTCACAT
This sequence comes from Fulmarus glacialis, assembly GCF_000690835.1. NCBI lineage: Eukaryota > Metazoa > Chordata > Aves > Procellariiformes > Procellariidae > Fulmarus > Fulmarus glacialis. The sequence goes on from NW_009217295.1 coordinate 1,321, forward strand.
ACATTGCATTTCTATTACGCTGTTGATCTGTGATTAAATGTTCTAATAAAATTAACTGGCTTTGCTACAAACAGAACATCTGGAGCAATGTTTAATTTCATGTCAAACATATACAGGAAACACCTGTCTAGGTGAAGTAATTTTTAAAAAAATGACATTAATCCGTCTGTTGTGGAAATGCATGTCACAGTTGTCACATTAAAAAGCAGTATCAACAAACACAGAAACCTTAAATTACTCTGGAAGTTAAGTCTTCTAAAATTAACAAAAAATTCATTAATCCAAATGTTGCCATGTCAGTCTGATTTCATACTAAATAAGATCTCCCTTTTCTCTTCAGATTAAAAATGTCTTTCAATTATTGCATGGTAAAACTTCCAGATGTGAAATTAAGCTACATAATTAGAAGATTAAAAGTATTTATGTGACTCTTCCTAAGCACTTGTACAAAATAGTGCCTTAAAAGACTCTTAAGATAAATAAAATACATTGTGTATAAAAGGAAAAATACAGAAATAAAATTAAATATATCCGATAACTAGAATTGGGACCCTCACAAGTTAGTACAATACACAATGAGTAGGATAGTATGTTTGTTCAGAAGTGTAAAAAATTTATATGATCTATGACAGAAATATTCCTATTTTGTGGGATTTTCCCAGTATTTCTTTTCTCCAAGATACTAGTATAATGTCTACTACATATTTTTAAATACCTGTTTGGAAGACAAGACCAAACTCCAATATCCAAGAAGGATATGTGGCCTTTATGACAGAGTTTCTCTGCCTTACATTTCTCCATGATGTTACTAACTTTCAATTAACTTTTCACCTAAAAAAAGTCTTTCAAGGCTACAAGCAAGGCTGCTTCTTCAGTTGAGTTAAAATTTATTAAAAGCAATAAAAAGAAGAAAAAAAAGATTAAGATTAAAAAAAAAGTGAGAGATTCCTGCTTCAAGGAATATTATTATAGGGCCTATAAAGAAACTTTGTATGAGCAAAGGTTAATAATTATACATTGTAGTGTCTTAAAATGTCCTCTGCCTCATCTGGTACTGTCCACTGTTAGAGACAAAACAAGTGGTCATCTAAAAGTTTATTTGACCTCTTTACCAATTTGTATGCTCTTCTGCTTTCTATTTCATCTATTTTTGATCACAGATAATATTAGGGGCTGTTGGATCATTTCTACTGTATTTCAAAACAAAATATTTTGTATCTTCTTAAGTACATTCTGAATTACAAAGTCATCTGATGGGATGGCCCTTTGAGATCGGTTAAGAAGAAAATTCATCAGGAAATACACAAAACAAACGTTTTTTGAGTACCCTCAAAGTACTCTGAAAGTGATATTGGGACTGAAGTTTCTAGATCTTCCTATATCATTACCAGCAATGTGAGAACAAGAAAATGGGGAGGGGTTTGCGAGGGTCTACTTGGACAGCCAAGGTCATGTTGATATCTACAAAGCCAAAAGTAGGCATAAGAAGACAAATAACTATAGCAATCTCTGTTTGCACGTCAAGGGGTCTCAGAAGAGACCATGGGGTTTATGCCTTACATGCTCCTGTTTGCAGGAGGGTGAGAGTGCTCCTTGATCTTGTGAGGGACAAGCAGAAAATCATGCTGGAAGCATCAGAGGAGTCAGTAGTACCATATGTGCTGGACTTCCACAAGAGAGTAAGTGGGTTTATGGCCTTAGCGCACCATAATAACCTTGCTGAAACACAGCAAAAGGAGAAAATCTGGTATGATTGACAAGTTAAGGCTTAGACATATGAGGCGGGTCAAAAGGTCATAGTTCTGATCCCAGCTTGGCAGGAAAACTGTAAACAGACTAGGAGGGACCATTTAACAGCATTAGACAGGTCAACAATATTATCTACATCATACCTCTTCCAGAGAGATAGCGGAAGCACAGACTGTACAGTTTTAAGACTAGCAAGCTCTAGCAAGGACAGGACTTTTCTTCACTATATGTGGGCACAGTGTGAAATGGAGGTAAAATTTGTAATGGATTTAGTAGGGAAAAAAAACTACAGCAGAGGGAATGATTTCCCTACTTCAAGCTATATCCATGAAGGGAGTTCAGAGGACAGTGGTGCCAAGTTCTGTCACTGATGTGCTCCAGACAAGCTGGGACAGAACTTGGCCATAAAGCCTTAGGTGAGGCTTGACTCTTCAGAGGTACAATTACAAAGGTGTAACAGTCATATGAAAGGGAAGCACTGTGTAACTACATCTTATGGGCTGGACCTAATGTCTTAACCTTTTTTGACTTCTCATAGGTGTTTTGTGATGGCATTTACAGCTATTTGCTTTGCTGTAGCAAGGTTATTTGGAATAGAGACTCAGGACAATGAACTGCGTTTTTTATAGTAATGTCAGAAAAAGTGAAAATAACCCATCAACGATAAAAATAATTTTATAAAAGAAAATACTCTAACAGCTCTCTCAGACCTTTTAAATGTTGGATGACTATTAAAAGATTATTAATTATAATCTCCCTAGACACTTCCAGTCCTCCTCATGGTACCATCAAAACCAAACATACATAATTAAGACTAACAGTCCCAGCACATCAGAACAACAAATTCTACTTTTCTAGTGAATTCTTTTAATTCTTAATGCCTTATCTTCACAGATGTCAGGCAACTTAGTCAGTCTGCAGCAATCACAGATTGGGAATGACAGTGTGACCTCAGTTGGAATTAGGAAAGATGGAAATAAGAAAAAATTGGGGGTCACAATCTTTGAGTGGTAAAGCTAAACAACTCAGAAGTAGAGAAGAAATCTAACTCTGAAGCCTCTGTGATGGCAGCATGTGGTTCTGATGGTGAAATAAAGTGTGCCCATTGCTTGGGCCACATTTGGTGGTTACACACCCCTAGTGTTACCGTGCCCTTTCTCAGAAGAGCAACGCACAACCATCGGAGCTCTCCCTGGCAGGCAATGCTGCTTCCCAGAAAGAGTTGGAGAACATAGAATCATAGAATCATTTAGGTTGGAAAAGACCTTTAAGACCATCAAGTCTGACTGTAAACCTAGCACTGCCAAGGCCACCACTAAACCATGTCCCTAAGTGCCACATCTACACGTCTTTTAAATACCTCCGGGGATGGTGACTCAACCACTTCCCTGGGCAGCCTGTTCCAATGCTTGATAACCCTTTCAGTGAAGAAGTTTCTCCTAATGTCGAATCTAAACCTTCCCTGGTGCAACTTGAGGCCGTTTCCCCTTGTCCTATCACTTGTTACTTGGGAGAAGAGACCAACCCCCACCTCGCTACAACCTCCTTTTAGGTAGTGGTAGAGTGTGATGAGGTCTCCCCTCAGCCTCCTCTTCTCCAGGCTAAACAGCCCCAGTTCCCTCAGCTGCTCCTCATAAGACTTGTTCTCTAGACCCTTCACCAACTTCGTTGCTCTTCTTTGGACGTGATCCAGCATCTCAATGTCTTTCTTGAAGTGAGGGGCCCAAAACCCACAGGAAGCTGTTGCAAAGGTTTTCAGGATAAAGGGAGTGGGGTAATCTGACTACACATCTGATCAGAGGGCAAATCCTCAGTCAGTCACCAAGGCTTACGGTGTGGGGCGCAGGTTCCTGCTGTCTCTCAGGTTTGCCAAAGCCCATGGTCAAGTGCAAACATACCATGCCCAATTAATTTGGATGCCAGGTTAATTTGGACTCAAGGGCAGGTTTGAACTTATATATATATGTATGTATGTATGTATGTATGTATACACACATATGCAGGGTATATTACATATATCCATATTACTACATACCCATACATATATGTATATATAAGTAATATATCCTGAGATACATTGACTCAAGCAAATGAAACTTTTAGTGTTAGAAACAGGACCTTGAAACAGGACCTCAGCGTTGGAAAGAGAAACACCATCTAATGCAAAGATCTTTTCAATGTCATATACTTAATATGCTGTTGAAGAAGAGTCATTGAGAATTTCTTTGTGCCTCTCTGTCAGACCAAGATCACACAGCTTAGTTTAGGTAAAGGCATGGACCAGTGTGACTAGCTGCACTTCTGAACACAAAACGTGTTGCTTCTTGAATGTGAAAGTGGAAAAAGGGAGTTGTATCACCTTTGCTACATATATATCTTAAACACATGTATGAATCATTGAGAAAATCAATCTTATGCCTGTGTCTGCCCCCAAGACTGAACTGGTGACATCAACATTCCTTTTCTGAATTGTAGTTGTTTTGCCTTTTTCCCCCTAAGCTCTGTGCTGAGAATTAAAGTTTAACATCATTAATGGATTATGAATTAAGAAATAATTGTTAAAAAAAAAAAAAAAGAAATTATGTAAGTTTCTTAACTGACAAAAATGAGACCTCATGACTGGTGTCATGGCGGTATCTTCAAAAGCAAAGGAGGAGAGAGACTTTTTCTGATAACTGACCTTTCTTAGACGTGCAGAGTAAGCTCTGTATTTGTTATGCCTGTATCTAATTCAGCACTAAACTCTAAATATCTTTCAGAAGCCTCAGCTCATGAAAGCAGTTCAATGCATTGTCCATGTCTGAAATGGACTGTAATGAGACTGCAAATAATGAATATTTCCTTGAAAAAAAATCCATGTTTCATTAACTACACACATATTTCTATGTTTTTCTCGAATAAGAGTGTTGTATGAGGACAAAGTTACAGTCTTTGGCCTACATCATGTTCCAAAGAGTTTACTACAATTATAAAGACCTTTCATTCTCTCCTGGACTTTTTTATCTGCAGAATCCATAACTTCTTGCATAAGACTGTGATTTCAATCAATTCTCTTATGTCTGCCTCCTTCAAACACAATGTTACAAAAGGCATAATGCTTTTATTAAAAGTGCATTCAAATCTCTTCTTACAGTTTAGATCTCTTCACAAAAGATTAATATGTGAGAACAATTTTTAACCATTCCTTAATTCTATAAGGAATCTATAACAAATGTTCTTTCAAGAGATGATGTCTGCTGTCATTCTACTGTCATGAATAAATTAAATAAAGCCTCATTTTTCCAGTAGTTTTAGTCCCTTCTTTTCTAACTGCCATTAATAACGTTGGGAAGGATTCACAAGATGCAAAAATAATTTTAACCTGGTGGAAACATTTTTTTTAACTGTGAGAAACATCTTCACATATGAAGACAGAGTTGAATATTTACACAGGCGTTTCAGATTCTGCCACTGCAACAGTACAACCAATCACTGTGCTAACAATGATGGCTTTGATGACCCTGTTTGTTTTTTCCTACAAGTGAATCCTTAAAGCACTGTCTTTTTGATGCAACACAGTTATAGACAGTCAACGATCAGTACCAGATTAAGCTAGAGGACATGAAGGAAGGTTATAACATTGGCCAAGAATATATCCAGGGAAGACAGGACTTAACCAGCCACAGCTATGAGCTGTTTTTCTTTGTTGCAAGACCACAGTCCAGCTGAGACAACCGCTAATCAGGTCAATATAACACTAATCCCACAGCTGCAGACTACATCTCCTTAGAAGAAGAGTCAGCTATTACCATTTGGCAATAAGGTACTGGCACTTGACTGTGAGCCAGTTCTACAGCTTGACTGTGTACCCCTGTTACCTGAGCTCATATGAAGAAGGTCATATGGGACCTGCTCCAAGAACTAAGCTGAGTCTCTTTGGACATCCAGTCACAAGCAGTGGCAAAACTTCAGAGAATCTGTTTGTAGTGCTTAGTGTGGCAGAGGAGGATCAAGAGGATTAAGGAGAACAGCACTGAAATGCTAATGATGGAGAAGTCAAGGGCACAGGCAGGAAACATTGCTCAGGCTGGACCTTACTCACTGTCTCACATTAGCGTCCTCAATCCTCACAGACTCCTAGTGTAGTGATGTGCCTTCTGGCTTCCCATACCACGCTTGCAACCTATGCAAGTGATTCCAGTCACACAGGCAAACCATATCTGCCTAGTGACTCATTTTGATTTTCCATTCTGTCAGTGCTCATGGGCTAGGAGTGCTCATTTAATCCTAAATATTCTTCATAGGTGCTGCACAAACCAACAACCCAAAGTGGTATAGGCTATGCTCTATCTTCCTTCATGGTTTGGAAGATAATAATGATTTCTGCCAGGTTAAGGAAGAGCTTGTCTGGAACTACAAGAAGTGGGCAGAGCATTAGAGGCTGTGGATAATGACATGAGAAGAGGGAGAATGGCCCCACTGGGATGTTGCAAGGAAACCAAGCTGTTAGCTTGAGAGATATCATATGCTTTTGCTGAAGGGTGTGATCTTTAATTCCACTTGCAAAGAGATTTTCAGCGTGTGCCAGACTCTTTTCATTACAGTCATCTTCATGCTTTGTCCAGGTAGATAGGGGCCCAAACCCCTCCAGATCTCCAGGTAACTTGGCAAGCTCTCTACTTCCCCAATCTGGGGAGGCTAGTTAGGCAGCTATAAACGCACCAATGGTCAAAGGCAGCCCTTGCAACATCTGCAGAGGATATTGTCCTGGGATAATTGCCTCAGCGGTAGCAGACTGGGGGAGAGAGAAATTTAAAGAGCAACCAAGTGTAAGGAAACACACAAAGGTATCAAAAGGAGATAGAGTACTCCGGGACTTTTCCTTGGTGGGTTTTTTTTCTTTTCCTGCTCTTTTTGTTCTGCTATTTGTAAGGCAGGATGCCCCCTCTATGTCCTTTTTCACATCTACCTCTAAGCACCAGACAAGTACTTTTTTAATGTTGGTTTTTTTTTTATGTGTAACCTTCCCCAGAGTGTATCTTGAAGAAGACATCATGTGCACTCGATCTGAGTACATTTTGAGGCATTCCAAGGCTGGTACTTTGCAGCTTTGGCTTCTCCATACTGTGTGCTGGACTAGCCTTTCCCAGCTTTTCTGACTGCCCTTTTACAAATGTGTTTTGGCCTCAGAAAAAGGAAAGGGATTCATATAAGTACTGTCCCTTGTTTTTCAATTTTCCAGTGGGGCAGAGAGCCTTGCAATGTCATTTGGTTTTCAAACTCATCTCTTGTCCCTGTGAGAGATCTTTGTTTATGTTTCACACTAACATTTTTACACTCAAAAGCAATGAAGGATGCTGCTCTTTGGGAAGGCTCTTAGTATTTTTGATCTTGCAAAATAGGAAACTGGAACTTGGTCACAAATTGTCACATTCCTGCATTTGGTTTAATGCAATTTGGTTTAACCAACAGATTATTCAGAAAGGTTATTAGATCTTTGATATTCTGGTTAGAGTAACGTCAGTTTCAAAATTTATATCCAGGGAAAACCACCTTAAAGAGTGCTAGTTACAGCTGTGAGATGTCATAAGGATCAATCCTACTTCTACAAATCCTATCTGGATATTACCTTCTGGTGACTTATTTTAAAAAAAAGGCAATATTCATTCTTACAGAAAATTGGTTCATATATCCCCTACTATTTCTCTGTTCCCAAGTTTTTGTTTAATATAGATATCACCTGTGTTTTTAAATGCAAAGAAAGAGGTATGTTGTCTTGATGTTGTTTTCTTTAAAATGTAGAATGTGTAATTACAACCCTGTAAAATTAGATATATGTTTATAGTTAATTTTTATATAAATTGATTTTGGTTTATAAGTTCTTTATGGCTAGGAACTTTAAGTCTATATGCCTGCATGCCCTCTTATGTTATATATAAATGATTGATAGCGTTTGTCATTTTATTTATAATAAGATCTTCAGTCTATCCCTTCTGTTGAGTTAGTGGAATTTTCAGTCTGAATATTTACTGAATTTCACAAAGACTTTACTAATGGTTGCAAGCATGTGGCTTGGTTCAAAATCATCCCGTACCAGAAAGTGAGCTGTGATATAGAAAAGGCTGGTTGAATTTAAAGCCTGAGATGTATTCAGGAATCTCCTGCATATTTAAGATAGAATTCTATGTACAGAACAATGGGAGAGATCCCAGCTCTGCAGAAGTTACTGCTAGTGCTTTCAGTGCATCCAGGATTTCACATCATGTCTTATTCTTCCCTGAGGATAAACAGACTCACCTGGTCTTAAAATCAAAGAATCTATTCTTATTCTTCAAATTAACAGGAGTGGGAGAGCACATTTTCTCACTTTCTGAGGGCAGAAAAAAGTAAAAATAGTATGAATCGTAGCTGTACCTCTTTTAAAAATTTTTAAAATTTAAAAATATAAATAGGAACTAACATAACTTTTTATGCTCTTCAATCAACTAGAAAGAAGGCATGGAAATTTGGTACCTGAAAAAAATCTGTAAAACAAAAATCTGTTTCTAAATTCTCTTCTTGGAAATAGTCTGCTAGCATTCATACAAGATTAAGAGGACCTTGGGCCAAAACAAATGAGAGAGAAACTGCAATGTGTTGGTAACGTGAATAAATGTAAAAGATTCCTCTGTAGAATCCGTCAGGTTGCAATTTTGTGACAGACCATAGAATCATTTTGGTTCAGAAACACACATTGTGATATAGAAACTGCTTTCCAACCTAAAAATAATATATTTTCAGCTAGGAATCAGCATTTCATATTTAAGCACAATACACTGTCACACTGTGTGATGCTGCTAATGATGTGCTATGCAAAACTGATGAGATACTGGCTACTTGCAAAAAATGTAAAGTGACATTCTATGTACCTACCTTCACCAGGAACAGTCCTTGTAACATATGTCATGTAGCAACAATGATACAGACAAGTGACACCAATTAAAAAGTCACAAATGGTTGCTTTTCTCTAATGTTCAAAGAGCTCAGAGAATTCAGATGTGTACATTAAGGATCAGATGTTCGGTTGCATATTCTACAAACTATGTTTTAAACAAATCAGCATACAGATGGCTGTGACAATAACTACCAGGAAAAAGTGAAGGGTGAACTGTCACAAAGTTTGACAGGCCATTGCATATTGAGGGTCGTCTTTTCCTATTGCCATTTGAACAGTCCCACAGTATTTCTATGCTCTGTTTTGCAGGCAGATGGAGGGCAGGTAGGTATTCTGATTACGGCATGGGACTTGAGATACAAGAAAACTGCAGTAAATATTTTTATACTTCTATACGAACTTCCAGTATGAACTTGGATAAACATTTAATCAACCTGCCTTGGTTTTCTGTATCTAAAAATTTTGGATACTACTAGCTTCCTATCTGAAATTTTCTACATGTTAGTGAGACACTGAGGTACCATGGCAGTTGAATTACTACCATAGGCCTATTTAAATGTTTCTTTAGCTCTTTTTTTTTTTTTTTAAATGGTTTTTGAAGTAGTCTCAAATGCCAGGAAACTGTACAGCAAAGTAAAAAATCCTGAACTAGTGACAGAGAACAGGAAACAGACGTTTGGGGACAAAAGGAACTTGGTTGATCAGTTCCCTGGAAAATAAAACAGGTATGAAATACAGGTCTGGGGTTATCCAGAAATACAGACAAAAAGGGGAAAAATGGCAGAAAAACACTGCACATGATAAAATATAAAGCAAAAAAAAGAAGGAATAGGCATGTATTAAAAGAGATCTTCCAGGACCAAAGTCAGTTTTTGGAAGGCTGGTGAAATTCCATTGGGGTAGTTAATGATAGAAGTCTTCTCTGCACCCAGGGAATCAGATGTGGGTGTATCTATGGATAGAGTTAACTGTAAAATTAACAGAGAGAAACACTATTCTCAACAGTTATGACACTGAGAAATTTTAATTCTCAGGGTGTACATTGGAGAACAAATGGAACTAATAGCCAAAAGAATTCTGTATTCCTAGATGTGTTTAGCTGACGTGTTTCTTAATCAAATATCCCCCAGAAGTACTTTTGGAGAAAATAACTTCAAGTAATTAATTAACGTGGAGTTAATTAAAAAGTTGACTCAATTTAAATTAAAGGGAAAATATACAAAAGTAGGACAGTAGGTAAGGTTTGGGATTTCAGAAGTATCTATTTTGATATGGGAATGGAGTAATAAATTCAGTTGGGTTGAAAACCTTGGACATGGTTAACCTGAGCTCAAGAACTTGAGGTCTGAAGCTTTTCCAAGTCAAAAGTGTTAAATCTAACAGTAATCTGTGTCACAGATAAAAAGAAAACACCTTCCAAAAAGGGCATTAATGCATGCATAACCACCTCAAAACCTGTACAATTAGAGGCATATAAATAATGAGAAAAAAGTATGATAACAAAGAGGATAATATTTTAAAGTCAAGCTGAGATGGAGTTTGCCAGGAGATGTAAAGTGTCTGGAGCGTCTTAAAAGCAGATTGGTTTTCACCCCACTGCTCCATCTAGAAGACTGTTCAAGGTTTTCTGTGACCAACCAATTCAGAACTTCCTTTTTTTCCCAACTTGAAGACACTCAGGACCAATTTCACACTACTATTACTGGGACCAATACTGCCTTTTCCTTTAACTCTCTCTTCCCCCTTTCTGATGTTCTCGGGAAAAGCGGATCAGCCCTGCTGTTTTTCCTCTGCTTTTGCTTCCTTTAGTATACTATTTTTAGTTTCATTTAATCCTTGGATGATGGCAACAGGAACTGTAGCCATTACCAAACTGTACTGTTATGAATAGTTCCCTATTGCTGGCTCTGACCCCTCTCTTTGTAAATTTGCCTTTTCATGGCTGCAAAACTGTGGTGATCCCATGGTCATCAACTAATACTCCTCCTACCAACCCTTCTTCAGTTGTTTTCCTCAGATAATTTCCCAAAATAGATGTGTCTATCAATATACCATTAGTAATACTACAGTGAAAGAAGAGCTACTTCAGATGAAACATTATATTGATTATTCCCAACTGAGGAACTGGAAATAAGTTGTCAGTTAATACATTTTTCTGGACACTGGAAGGACATTCCTAACTCACTGCTCTATCAAGCAGTAAGACAGAGGAGGCAGATGGCCTCCTAAACACACTTGCAGTAAAAATTACCCTAAATGGTTTTCAGATAGAGCTCTATAACTCTATAAAAGGGATTATATGATGTGCTGTCTGTGTATTTGAGTAGAAGACCCAAAATGTCTTCTCCAGTCCTATGTTTCTAGCTGATCCTTACTTTCTTTCCATAATTAGATTTCTCTCCATATTCCTTAAATAAAAGCAGTGTTCATCTTGCAGCTCCTTCTCCTTTAGTCTTTGGTTTACTTTGCAAAATACAAAAAAGGTGTCTTTCAACCTTTCTACTGTTTTTTTTTGTTTGTTTGTTTGTTTGTTTTGTTTTGTTTTTCTAACAGAGAAAGGCCAATCCTACTGTTGATGCAGTGTCTCTATTCATCTCCTTGAATGCACGGTTCAGTTTTAAGCTGCAGTTTTGAAAAGACAATGGTATTTCCAGATTTGAACTCTGATAAAAAGCATGACACAGAGGGAGAAGGAGTAAAATGCCTGGAAAATTAAGACTTATGGCAATGTAATGACCCAAGAAGAAAGCACTTCCACTGTAGAGAATTCCCTACAGTAATTTTGGAAATCTCATTACAGACAGATCTTCTGTTACTTCAAGGATAGTCTCAAATACAATTCTCCTGCATTTCTGTGTAATAATAAGAAGCTCTGTCTGCTGATTAAGCCCCAACTCTTGAACATCTGTAATTCGGGACATTTTGTAGAAAAAATGAAGAGTGTAGTACGCCAATTAAATCTCCCAGAAGACTAGATTACCACAGTTTTGTTTGATCATAGCCTTGTTTAGTGTTTGTCAGGGTAATAAATAGCAGAGAGAGATGTAATATTCCTGTTCCTTCAAGTTCAAGTGTTACAGTTTCACTTGGAAAGCCAATATTAGCTATTTCATGTACTTAGGGAGGAAGAGAAGGAGCAAGAAAGACCCATGCTCAAAATGGCTCAACAGCTGGCCTTTCCTTTTGAATGAAAATGAAGGGGAAAAAAGGAATCAAAACAAGACATTATAATCATACTCCCAGCTATATGATCCTTTCCTCAAATCTTGCTTCCTTTAACAGCTGAAACTAGATGCCATGCCTTATTTTTAACTGTGTAGAGATGGCTGCTCTTACTAGTTTGATGACAGAAGAGCAGAGGACAAATATCTTGCTTGATGCAAAAAATTTAAGGGAAAAAATGGCTGGTGACTGAGTGGTTTGAGCAATTCAAAATTGTCCTCACAGATGCTAAAAAAAAAATTATAGAGTAATCTTTCTGAAGCTGTTGCTGTACACACACTGCATCAGTAATTAAAAAAAAAAAGAAACCCTATATAAATGTTACCAATATGTATTTAATAGCATCTTTATTATTTTCTCATTCATCTTTTTTTTCCTCCTTAAGTATATATTAATACATCTATAAAAATGTTATTGCTCTTTCTAAAAGATTTCTGCTGACCAGTCTGTTATTTCACAGGATTAATTCTGGATAAAGGAAAAGCTACCACTCTGATTGTTTCTATTGGGTGCAGATGTCACCTTTCCTTTAAGTTAATAATTTCATAACCGGTGATATGGCTGATTTGCTCATAAAAATAAAGACACTCTGGTCCTATATGTTATTTATCATTTGGTTTCACAAAGAAAGCACATTTTGGTGTACAAATCCATTCTCAAACAAATCTGATTCCTTGCTAATCCATAGCATATTTTGATCTTTACTGGGTAATGAAGTCTTCATTTTTATGTGTAAAAAAATCTCATGTATAATACAAACAACATTATCTCTAAAACTGTGATACATCATCATACATGCAAAACCAAAGCCTTGGGTAAGACAGCCTGGCAAGTTAGATGAACCACTTCAATTTTCCATCAATCAAATTATAGTTTATTGTTCAGCTGAACTACCTCAGGCAACACAAATCTAAAAACTGTCATTTTGGAAACATTACATTTTTTTTCTGTCACATTATAACCCAAGCCATGGCCATAAAAAAGAATGTCATACCATTACTGACTGTAATATTCCTTAATTTAAGAACAGCTAATTCATCTGCAGTGTATGCAGTGTTCCTAGTATTTCGAGCTTATAGCAGTGTTCAGTTACAGTAATCTTATAAAACTCCATTAGTACATTTATTATTTTTTAAATAATGGAGATTTTTGAAAATTCAATTAAGAATAGAATGGTTGTTTATAACAGCATTTTAATGCCTACATTAGAAATAAGGTTTACATTTCAGAATCATCTAATATTTCAATTATTTGGTTTCCATGAACACTAAATTGTAGGGAATTTAATTAAAAATTAGGTTCTATGGCATACACTTGATGAAAGAATCTGCTGTCCTTTTTCTATTTCTTTACTTCAATGAGTGTCATCACAGTAAGGCTCAGAAGTTAAAAATTAATCTGGTAAACATTACAGATCTGTTTGTGTTCGTCACCCCAAACGCACCTATGTCCTTTTTGATATTTAGGCTATGAAATTCCTCTAACGTTGAAGACCAGCAATGTAATGCTTGTACATTTTAAATGTTCTATTTGCCACTTATCCTAAATTTCTACATGATAACTTTTTGGTGTTCCTTTATTTATCCACATTAAGTTGAAGTGCATATACCAGTTAATGGAAGAGTAGAGGGTGAGAATTACAAACGGAAGAGGGTATATTTCTTCCCTGGTTAAAAGATACAGAATTGAAAGTGTGAAAAGAAGGAGACTTACTAATACAGGTATGCTCCCCTCACCATCTATATGCTTAAAAATATAATCAAGTTACCCTAGGAAATCATAAACTTACATAAGATACAACTCTTTAAATAATATATGATGAAATTTAAAGATAACTGAAATGTTGTAAGAACATACACTTCACTGCAAAGATATATATCATGAGGACACCTGTCCCCCCCTTAATTGACTACCTGCTAAAAGAAAAACCTGCTAAAAGAACAGATTTACTGTGCAGTGGGGCAATGAATTTAAGAGGTCTCTGCTGAATAAAAAAGTAGTTCCATTGGTTGAGCTGGGCCATGTTCTTGAACAAGTTCAGACATATTAACTGAGCTTTTATGTGTTTTATGCACCATTTATTTTTGAAAAATCAGGAATTTTCAGAGCAACAATTACTTATGCACCAAAGTCATAAAATTCCTGTTGTTGGAATCAAATCTATGCTAAGCAAATTCCAGCAAGGATTATTGTACACACTTTGTATGTACATGCAAAAAGGTGAGGGAAATCAAATAATTAAATCATGGTATTCATATTTCTTTTTTTTTTTTTAATTGAATTGGGTTATTTTATGTAAGATACAAATTTACCTAAGGAACATTTTTCTGCTCTTGAAATACTTATAATTGCTGATCATATTTATGGATCCTGTTACTTTTCTATCAGCCTAGTACACTGCAAAAGGTATGAGTGAGAGCACATAAAGTAAGACAAGAATCAGATCCTTACAGTGCTTTTTTTAGAGGGTCACACTAAGGCTTAGGAGTGCAGCAGAGTTTTTGGGGAAGCAGAAATACCAGTCCTAAATTTTCAGAGCATATTAGAGTTTTAGTCACCTCATTCCCTACTACATTGAAAAGTGTCACACTGGTGAATATCTTAGGCAGTAGTTAGAAAAAGTAGGCATCAGACATAATTTTCTAATTAACAAACTTATACCTTCTAGTGTTATGCTTGTTCTGTAACAGCTCTTTTTCTGGTTTATACTATTTTGTTTCTCCTCCTGAAGGAAATTATTTTTCTCTGAGCTGAAAGTGGTCCCCTAAGCACTTTGCTATCTCAGATGTGAGTTTTCCAGACCAAAAGGAACCCTGAGAATGCCATGATCTTCATTTACAGGGTAGGTAATAAAAAAGTAGGAAGAGGGTGTCATAAAAATAGTTACAATAAAAAAATATGACTGACCCATCTAAGACTCAGTAATATGGGTTAAGGTTGCTTCCTCTCAAGTGAAAACATGATTTTGGTGACTCATTTCACTGACTCATGAATATATGTATATTTTCACTATCTCTATAAAAATTCTTGCTTTATCCTGTTTTGCCAGAAGCTGGACTTTCCTACCATGATACTAGCTGCTGGCAGTGGAAGCACCCAAACCTTTGGCGTATTCAGTCTTGCAATAAAATCCAGGGTGTTTCCTAGATACGGTATAATTAACTTCAAATGCTATGTTACAATTATGTTCAGGGTGTGACTTAGACAAAATAAAGGACTTCTGAGCGAAGACTGATGTGCAATTCTAAATGCACACTTTTTTGTGTCTAGGTACTATAAATATTTCAGAATACTATAGATAGTACCAAACAAAACTTTTTAGGTCCCTTAAATTCTGGATCTTACTTTTACAATATGAGATGGATTATTCTATTTCTTTTTTTTTTTTTTTTTTTTTGAACTCTTGCTGTTTAAAATAGGAGTAAAACCCAGCAAGTCATAGCCACATTTTGCCTAGTTGTATTTAAGATCATGCATCAGGATTTGTTTAATCTTAGTAATCATGTACAAAGCTTGATAAAATTAACACGGAAGCTCTCTGGTAGTCAGAAACGGACATTATCAGTGTTTATACATACCTGCTTCAGATTCTTTAAAAAGGCTTCCAGCCAAAACATTGAAATGGACATGCTTCTTTCTAGTTTGCAAGAAGTACAGCTTCCAAAATAATTTTTCTCATGTTCCAGTCATGCCAGTCAAACAACCTCTAAAATGTGCCACGAACGTTACACTTCTTTTCTTCAGGAAGTGGATTCAGTCAACATAATTTTTTTCTCTTCCAACAACTGGTTGTAGCTAGGCTTCTTCCAGTTAAGTTTATCTTTGCCCATCAGTTAATATGACAGGCTATCAGGATGTGATCCAAACTGCATAGGTTATGTGCCATCTCATCCTTGAGTCCTTCACCATTACCCTCACTTCTGAGTACTCCATGCTCAGAAGAAGCCTGATCTAGAAGGTAAGTACTGGTCTCCTATCTACAGTGTAGCCAGGTGTTGAATAGGCATGGACTGCGATTCAGTCATCCAGACCATAATGTACTCAACACAGAGCTCCCTCCAGGGCGAAATGCTTTTTTTTAAAATAATGTGTCTAAAGAAGGATGTTTTAATATGGTCCTTTGTCATCACCAATTGACACGCTACACTTAGAACCGCATCTCAGATATTGTCCTTTGCAATCTGCCTTCTAGAACACAGGGAATTTCTACTTTTCTGTTATTCCTTTATTAACAACCTTACCACGTCAGGGAAAGTACAAGCAGTAGGAAACATGGACGTACCTTTTGAAATGGGCACAAAATACAGCTCAGGCATTTTCACAGTAAAGACATTTTTAGTAGTTACAGTCCACCAAAAAAGTGAACTAAAATGAAAATGTGGATGCATCCTTAATAACAACTCATGGACGAGTTTCATTTATGATCCTATTGTAATAGCATGATCTCATCTCGGACTCTTCCATCAATTTATAAATAGTGAAAAAATCAATAAATAGTAATTTATTCCATTTTTCATTAAGCCAATGTGTTGGTATAGGAATATGGCAATCCCCAGATATTCAAATGCTGCCTATGGCTTGCCCTTCTCTGAGATCCTTTTTCATCTTTGTCACATTTTAAAATCGTTTCAAAGGAGAAGAACAAATGAGGAGTGAGTAAGGTTTTTAACAAGGCAGTCATTATTAACTATCAAAATTCTTTTCATTCTCCATGGATACATATCAAGTAGAACTGCATTTGTAAATTCAGACCACAGCATTAAACACAAAAGACAAAAATAAAGAACTGCTTGTGACAATATTTTTATTTTGTACTGATTGGATCATTAGACAGTGTTCTACAAAAAATTTACAAATTTGAGTCCAAACATACCTTTTAGAGAATATAAGTCTAAGAACGTTACAGACAAAAATTAATCAAAGTGATACTTTCTTTTAGGTTGGTGAGCGGAGGCGGCATATAGAGAAATGGAAAGAGAGAAAAAGTTTCTTTAGACAAGTGCATGCAAAGAACTAGAAAGTACTTTGATACTACTTCTTTCCTGAATAAAAATCCTCTCTTTTATGGAGGATGAAGCTGTAGCTCAGTACCTCTCTGCTTCTGAGTGTGTTAATCCTATACAAACGATGAGTACGGAGTAGTACCAATAATGAAATCTTACAACTTTTTCATTTGTTAAGACATTTTTTAACTTGTGACATGAAAGATAAATACCAAAGAATATAAAAATTAGAAGCCAGAAAATGAGTAGTAAACTTTAAAAATATATTGTACTGGGGGAAAATGACCCAAATGTTCCAGTTTTTATGAGGATGCTTGCTCCTCTTCTGACCTTTTTTCCAGATCTGTATTTGGAACTGGAAGGATATATTTCCCCTTTGGAAATCTCTTTAGAAGGCCTGTGGACAACATGTGTTGGATCAAAAGTTTCAGAACTTTAAGGTCTTTCAAAGCTTTTTTTTTTTTTTTTTTTTTCATATTGCAGTTCTTTTCATTACAACTCATTTTGATGATGGTTGGGTGAACTGTTCAGGAAAAAAAAAAAGTGAACCTGCCCAAAGTTTGTTGGTTAAAAATCTGAACTAAACTGAAGCACGTACTTTTAATGGTATTTTTCTGTTTCTGTTTTAGAAGCTTAGAAGCATGAGTGGTTTGTGATTTTTTTGTGTGTGTGTCTTTGTATGTTTTTGTGCCTTATACATAAAGACAATGTTTGATTACAAAATAATTAGCCTGAAGCTGACACATGCTTTTATATCCTGGTCACTAGGCAAAATGTGACTATCCTGAAAACACAGGAGCTCTTTCTGGATATGAAATGAATTTTTTTCTTCTTAGTTTATTCATAATTTTGTACCATTTTTGCACACACTGTAGTATCATACATATATATACAGCAAGTTAAAAGTCAAAGATATCAACTCTATAAATATATATTATCTATGCTTCATAATTTTTGAAATTGTGAAATATATTACCTGAATATTTACACTTATTACAGACTGCTCACTTTGAAGCTTTAGTCTCTCTCTCTCTCAATATATTTATATATACATGCATATAATGTGATATCAGATTCATTGGCAAAGATCCATATTTATTAAGATGGCAGGGTCAAACTCTATACCAGTGAGACCAATGTTATATATATAGCCACTGAAGCAATAAACAGAATCAAACAGTTGAGATAGAACAGTAATGATAAAAGTAGTCAAATAAATAAATGATTGTTATAAGAGTGATCAACTGTTCTTCATATTCCCTGGTGGTAAGGAAAGAAGTAATCAGTGTATTTGCATCAGAAAAATATTTAATTCAAATATCATGCAGAACTTTCTTATTAAAAGAATAGTATTGGAACAGGTTCTTGGTGAGGTTAAGGGTTAATAGCCCCTGCAATGGCTATTTTTTAAGAACATTAGAACATGTCTGTCAGTAGCACTCTGTGTATAACTGATCCCTTACAGAGCAGGGGGATAGATTAGATGACCTCTTAAGGTCCCTTTCAACACAATATCTCTCTGAAGTTCTGACTGAAAATAGCCCAATACAAATATTTATCAGACTTTTTTTCTTTTTCACATAGTTGGTTACTTTATGATTCTATGAAAGAGCAGTGAACTGGAAGGAACTGACAGCAAATGTTTTAATTTGGCAGTTTAGGGGGAAAAAAAAATCTTTGCACTTATTTTGATGTCTGTTACTGGCAGAAAATACAAATGAAAAGCTGCCAAAATCTCTTTGAGACAAATTCAGCCAAGTAATTCTCTTTCAATACGAGACGTATGATTAGGTCTACAGACAATCTCTGAACTCTTTACTTGTATATTTCACGTTACCACCTTGAAAATCTATTTTGATATATGTATACACAGAGACAGGCAGGCAGACACACACACACGCTTTCTTTAAGTAGTCAAACTGAAGAAAAATTTGACTAAAATTTTATTATGCTGGTGCATAAAAATGCAAATATTTATCGATAGCATCAGTTACAGAAAGCCAGGATAAGGACAACGGTCATACCTATTTATTAGGTGTATCAAACTACTCCCAGTTTATAGTTAAAACTCTACTCATGCAGAATTATCTGATAGCTGTTACTGTAAGATGGCATGACACTTACCTCTGAAGTCAGGAACTGCACGTCAAGTGATCACAGAAAAGTTGAAAAATACCAGCCCCTGTTTTGGCTTTTCAGCAGAAACAGTCAGTAGAAAAATGCTTGGCAGCTTCAGATACAGGGTGATTTCAACCACGTTTTTTTGCAGGTGATGGAGAGAAGAGTCAGACTGGTAGGCAGCCTGCACTCTCCAAGATGGAAAGGCTGGGATTCCTCATCATCTTACATGCATCAGATGAGAAGAGAAGCTTTTATCTGGTGCACATTCGTAATAGCCAGGAAGAATATCATCATATATAGGTGCTACCTGGGAGTCTCTGCAACAGACAGACAGATGGACTTCCAGCTCACTTGTATAAGGTCAAGGACATTCAAACACCTGTAAGATAAGACTTGAGGGTAGAAGTAGTGTCATGTTTGGTGATATCCAGATGCATTGAACTCCCAAACATAAAACCAATGCAAAAAAAGAAAAGAAATCCAAAACACAGACCTTTTAGTTCTCTTTTCCAAGTAAATAAATCCAATATTGCCTAGAGAAGAGGTTTTGAAAAATTACAGCTCTTTCAAGCCTCTGTTATTAAGAACTATGATGTCACTGATTGTGGCCGGAAAACAGGTATTTACAGCTACTTTTTTTTTTTCTAAGATGTCAGGAAATTATCTAAGTTACTTAAAGTATTACAATAATGCCTTAATCACTTGCACTCCTCCTCTTCCTACCATCATCATCACCAAAAGCAAAAGTAGGCATAACTCAACTTTCTCCTGAGAATCTCACAAAACTGTTTCAACATATTTATTTTATCTATGTATTTCAATCATGTTTTATTGCTTCCTCAGCTTCTCCTTTTAACATCCTTTTACCTAACTGGTTTGCAAAATTGTAACTTTATGAACATGCATTTAATTTGCCTTTGAATATCTTCCAGTTTTGATTAATACTTTCCACTTCAGAAGTCTTTTTATAGTCATTTATGCCAACAGTTGCTTTAAACTTTGAAAACAGGTCTTTCTGAGTTCCAAGTATAAAATTATTAGGTGCCATAATGTATTTGCACTAAAGAAATGCAACTAAGTAAGAAGTAGCCTTATTATTTGGATTACTAATAACTGTTAGGTCATCTGTTAATCCTTCTTTATTCTACAAAAGAGACTACAATTGTATTTAAAGTATGGCTGTATCAAGCATGTTATTATTATACTGGATGCTAACTGACACAGTTCAGTTAGGCTTTAGACAACTGTTGTACTGTACACAAGTAGCTTTGAAATCTCCTCAGAATCCCTTTCTTCTGAAAGCTGTGCCAGGAACAATAAGAATTAAGTATGCTGAAACTGGAATATTTTGGAACAGCACTGGTATGGGCGTAAGGCAAAAGCAAGAGGTTTTCAACAAATTCAGCACAAGTAGTTTGCATACAAATGAACAATTTGTTCTTGAAAATGTTCTTTCCATCTTGTTTTACTATCAAGCACAGTCAGGAACAATTGTTGGTATAAATTTTGATGATTATCCTGAAAACTTTGGCAGTGAAAACCAGTGAGAACGTACTGTAGGAGGATGTCACCCCTTCCAACTTTCTGGTCAACATTTAGGAGCAACTGAAGAAATATCAAAAAAATTAACACCCACACTTTTACACAAGATATAGCACAGGACAACAGGATTTTTAGGATCTCACACTGCATATTCTTACTCATATTACTAGTACTGAGTATTATGTGGTAGAACTTGTAGACTCAAACTTTTAGTAAGCGCCACTAGGCACCTATGTCTACATGTAGAACAAAGTCTTTAATTTTATGATAAGTCTTCAGTATACGACTTTGCAGCACTCCTAGCAACTTCAGATATTTTGGAAATCAGCAACGCCCTCACAGAGGAAATGATTTTTTCTGAGGCTGCAATTTCACCACCACTTTTACTAGGTTTTTGCACTATCAGGTGCTGATTTGATTTTGTTCAAATGTGGATATGCCATTACTGCTGAACTGGCCAGAACAGGCAATATAGCATTTATATCCGCTTTCTGCTCTTATAGGGGTTTTATGTCAGCTGTAGGAGGAAAAATGATACCTGATCCAACAAAAAGTCTGTGGTACAAACATAAGAGTGATCTTATACCAGATGAGTGCTTTGCACCATGTGGCTGCGGCATTTCCAATCCTATAGCAAGAGCTCTGAAGCAAGATTTACTGTATTGTCAAGCCATGGCCTGAGGGTTTTAAGCAGCTTGATTAGAAGATTCATACTGTCACATAATAGGATCTGTTGAATGCGATGAAAGGTTAGTATTTCACACAATGATTTGCAAACCTTCAGTTGAAATCTAGTAGGTTTGGGGTTTCTTTTCTTTTTTTTTTTTTTTTTCTTGCGGAAAGTGGATTGTGTGTATTTTTTGCCTCCAAATTTCAATAGGTCTTTTCCAATCAATACCACAGCAACTTCTGTGCAACATGTGGTACATACATTTCTAAGAAAGCAACAACACACTAACTCATACTAAACTTGTTCCTAGTATGTCTAGAATAAAAATATGAATATGAAAAGCTTTATCTTCAAGGGGTGCTTTTAGTGAAATAAGAATTATAAATAAGGACAGATGTCTGAATGCTTCATATAAAGAAAATTGAACCTAGGAGCTGTAGTCAGATATTTTCACCCCTTCATGAATGGCATATTTCTGCCTCAAGATAAAAGTGGATCTCAGAAAAGGATATTCAGGTAGGGAAAATAATTTGATGGCTCAGATCCAGATAAAATGAGGTTGTTTCTAATGGGAAAATGTATGCTGTCTTTCAGGATTGACTCTTGTCCAGCACTGAATGTTCCTCCAACCCTGATTACTGTGAGATGCTACCAGATTCCTACAGAGCTAACAGACAGATGTTGCTAAAATCATTAACACATAGGAAAAAATTCCCAGGAGACTTTTACCTCTATGGTCTTTTTTATATTTATTTTTTAATTTTATCCATTTTTTGGTAAGGCATTTAGCTGAAGTATCAGGACTGTAATTGAGTCAGTAATCCCCTTTTTCTTTTTCCTCTCCCCCACAAAGTAATTTTTATGAGCAAAAATCTATCACATTTGACAATAATGGGAAATGTGAATGCTATCAAATGGCAGGGTATCAAATCTTTTTTCCCCCTGCTTATACTTGATTGTCTCTCTCTGATTTACTTACAATGTAAAATATGCTACATATTTTGGAAGACAAATTCTTTGAGATACAATATAAAAATTAATGCTTTCTGATCTTTGACTAAATGCATTATTTAGAAATATTTGTTTGACTCAGCAGTTATCAACAGTTTTACCGAGTGTATTATTAAGGCCATGTCACAGTACACAGTCATATATCCAAAAGCAGATCCCCACCCTAGAATGTTATTGTGTATTTTTTTCTATAAGTCAACACCTTCATGAAAAAAACTGATTTTTTATAGGGTTTTCCACCATGTTTTGAAGATCTACAGAGTTAGGCATGTTTGGAAGTTGCAAATCATAGGGCTGAGAGACTGTCATGATCTGTATGACAAAGAAGCCAAGACAGTCTCTAGAAAAGTCAAATGCAGCAGTCTGACTGTCTAATAAACTGCCTGGCTGGCCAAGAATACCACTAGGGGAAAAAAAAAAAAAAGAAAAAAAAAAAAATCACACTTCAAAGAATCAGGAGGGTGTCTTCAACAAGTCAGAAATTGGTTTTTGACCTTTCTGACTTATGTAAGCTTTCAGGATTCCCACCTGTGGTTTCTTTTCTAAATGATTTGATGATAAAAAGATAATATTTTTTCTTCTTTTGAATGGAAGAAACTCCTCCCTTTTTGTATTGGCTATAACACTGCTCAAGCCAGCTCTGTCCAGTATTGCCCTTTCAGGGGCAGAAACAAGAACTCTCTCTGCTACGTTTCTCTGCACTGCATTTCCTACCATACTAACAACCTGGGTAATAGAAATCTTAGCTGTAATCGTACATGAATACATAGTTACTGTAAAATGAACATTAGAACCAGTTTGGGGTTTTTTTGGTTTTTGTGTTAGATAAATTCAGCATGAATGATGGTTTGTTTTTTAAAGAAATAAGACATGCCATCTAAAATGCACCATTGACTGAAGTTAATATTTTCAAAAGGTAAGTTAAAGATTGGAGACTGCCATTTTTCACAGCTAGGTCAGAGGCCTGATTTTAGAAAGTGTTGTCACTCATGTCCCTTTGAAACGGGCACTCCCAATCTGAAAAAAAATCCCACATACCTGTCCAGCCTCAAAATCTTGGATTTAGCTTAAAAAAACAGTTTATTTTTTCTTTAATGCAAAATGCCAATGAAAGCAAAACTTCGGAATCACCATCCTTGTACTCCATTTTTAATGACACAGAACATGCTAACTGAGTCTTCAAGAAATAACAAGATATTCTGAGCAAAACCTATGTGGTGCTGAGGTCAGAGGATCTGAATATGCTTAAGATGCTCAACGCTTCACAGGAGTAAATGTCTGGAAGTGTCCTGGTGTAGAATTAGATTAAAGCATAAATTGGAAAGAAAATACAAGTAATAAGGAACAGCAGAACTTAGATTCATTTGGAAAAAAATGACTGAACAAAAGATTGGAATCCATAGCTGAGACAAAGCTAGTGGACGACTTTGTTAAAAGCCCCCACAGGATGCTAAGCATTTTTTTTCACAATCCTCCAATTTTATTGAGAACAAGACAACCTTCTCCCTGAACTCATGATCTCCCTGTAAATAATCAGGAAGATTACAACTTCTTTCTGTTTTTAACTTTGATCCTGCTGAGAAACTCTGCAACACTTTCAGCAGGTCATCCAGATAGTACTAGTCATTATATATGAAAAGAAGGGCTCTTAAAGTAGTATGTATAAGAAATGGAAAACAATTTTGATGGTAGGAGTTTAAAGATCATACACAATATTGCTGAAAGTGTAAAACAAAGTATTTAGTTAGAAAATTTTAAGAAGCTATGAAAACAGAGAGTAAAAACCTCAATTGTTGATTCTAGAAAGCACTTTGTCCTTCTTTTCTAAAATAACTCCACTGCTTAAACAGTGTAAATAATGTTTCCCTGTGCTGTAAAGCTCTATATATTCTTGCATTTTGCTAATACTTTCCTAGAAGAGTGCTGTCTCCTTCTACCTATTGTATGTAAGTGGATCTATAGGGGAACTTCCTTTCTGCCAACATTGCCCGGTATATCTCCTATGACGCAACCACACATGCATAAGTCTGCCGTTCTTGACTTTTCCCGTTTTCCCCCCAAACTTAGATGTCCCAACAGCTTCACCATATGCCTACCTCTCTATTTTTTGGTATACTGGGCTTGCTAATTGTCAAGAAGATTCTGAAAGATGTCAGTGGGATACCAGTTCATCCCCATGTTTTTACTGTGGATCCAAGATTCACCAGGGTCATTCTGGCTACAAGGATTTTCAGGAGGGAATTTACTGGCTGGCTGGGACACAAATGCACTTGTCAACCCAAGGAAAGCTAACGTGAATTTGAGAAATGCAAGGTGAAGAAGACAAATCTCATAGCTGGACCCTTTTTAACCTCTCTTTTGCAGCATTTTATTTATATTTTACAAGCAGGACTACAATGGTTTAAAAAGTGTAGAGTGCTTTTGAGGAAATTTTATTTGTTATATAGAGAATTCATTATGCAAAAACTTCAATTTTGCTGAAAGGAAAAATAAAATACTTATCTAAACTACGGTGATAAACTACTATGTTAACTATTAATAGGAAAATGCTTAGAGCAGGGTAAGCAAACTTTAAACTGAATATGGTCCCATAAACACGTCTCAGAATAGTTCAGATATTTAAAATGCCACCTCCTATTCCGTGTTTGTGACTGTGGCATAGTATAGCACAAGTAACTTCAGTGCATTTTGAATAAGACCAAATACAGCTCCCGATGTAGTCCACAGAAAAACTCCCACTTACATTACCGAGAGCAGAAGCAGGCAGCCCTAAATTAGTAATAGCTGATGTGTCATTAGATTTATCTTCTGCAGCTTAGGACCACTTCTATGTAGCATGATTCATTGCAGGTTCTAACATAAATTACAGATCCAGGAGAAACTGGTAGTTATACATTGCAAGTTGCAATGACTGGAATTTCTGTTCTGCTTCTTGTTCTTTCTTTTAACTACAGACATCAGGTTAACAGTAAAAATATTATTTAATTTCTCATCTCCTTGTACATGTTTTATCAGCATCCAGTATTCCCTTCTTCATTTCACGGAAACTTTCCCCCGCGTCTCACCTCTGTACTGTAATAACCTAAAATTCAGAAATTAGACTCTTTTTTCCTCAGTGTTCCCCTGTGCTCAGTTGCTGAGTTTTGTTACCCAAGTGTTGAATTCAGCCCTAGAGCTGGCCAAGTTCGGTGAAGAGTAAAGTGATTTCCACATTGCTTGCTATATGACTCACTGTGACGATAATGAAGCGTGGGTCGGTATGGTTTTCAGAGAGCTGACCTTGCATCAAAATCTGTTCTCATTAAGCAAAATTCCCAATGAAATTCAAAGCACAATTAATGACCACAGAATTTTGCCAAAAGCACTAACCACTAAACTAAATGAGACAGTGTTGATTATGCAAATAAACAACCACCCTGGAAAGCTTGCCTATTGTCTAAAACAATGCATTTCTATTATTATTTATGTTATGATACTGATCAGAACTGGAGCCTTATTATGCTAGATGCTATACAAACACAAATTACAGGATTGCAGTGTAATTTGATACAAGATGCAATAAGTAACAAACCACAGAAAGAGATCTCAGGTCTGAGAGAATTTTGTGCATATCCAGTTTATTCATTATCTCACAATATTTATAGTCATTACAATTTTGTCTTTAGTAATCGAAGGACTGCTTGAAACTGAAAATAGCTAACTCAATCCTGGTAATTAAATTAAAAGCTTTGCCATGTGAAAGCTCTTGGTATTGAAAGCATATTTATTTTGTTTGAACTTTTTCTTGGACTGCCAAAGTAGGGCAAATAACACATTTCAGTGGATTACACTTTCCCAGCAAAGTCTTTAGCAAAACTAGAAAATCTTGGACAATTATTAGTTGTAAATTACTGCAGCGTGCACAATTGGAGATTACAGATACAGTGTCTCAAAAGACTTACCACTGAAGGAATGATAAAGCAGGAGAACACGCAAGTTTCACCTTGGAAAGAAAGTTTTAACTCCTATCATTTATAAAAAGCCAGTGCAAAAGCCACTTCCCAGTCTCAATTTGTTATCTCTTCTCCTCCCTGGTTTGCATATCTACTTATTTGCTTCTTTTAAAAATAGTTTCTGTCTCCTTTGTGTCTAGGAAACAAAAAACGTGAAGAGGAAATGGTTTACTGTCTGTATAACAGAAACAGTTAAGTTGCCTAAGTTCAAACTCCTGTTACGTGCACAAAGTGAGCAGAAAACACTATTTAGGAAAGTATATTCTTGCAGATGCAGAAAGCTTACAATCCAGTCCCAAGATGAAGTCCACACCAGTGATAGACAACCAAGCTTCCAGTAAGAAACACAACCCTTGAGTGATACTTATCACAACAGTAGGTTATGTGAAAGGATCTTCGATCAGAAGAATAATTATAAAAAATTATAGCTTCCCTTTAAATTCTATGGGCCAGCAGATCTGACCCTTACCATATATAGTGAGCTCTGTGTTGTTGGAATCTTAAATTTTTTAGCAACACAATGAGCTAGACTGAAATGTTGTAACAGACCTTGAGCTTTCCTTCTAAAGCGTCTGTATGCTGTGCCTGGGCTGACTGTCCGATGATGGTGAATACCCATCACACAGTACATTTTTGTTATGAATAGCACTCCAGTATTTTGTCCAAGAACACAGTACACATAAAAGGCCAGAGAACAGACTGGAGTTTCTCCCAGGAAATATTAGCTTCACACCTTCCTTTATGCCAGGTGTTTTTATCTTTTTGTCAGTGAATATGATGAATGTGTTTGGAGCTTAAAGTACTCTTCATTCATCTCTGCTTTCTTTGGGTTTTACAGTCATAGACAGCAAGAAGTTGGGGAAATAGGGGCAAAAAAACCCCAACAGGAATTAAGTTTTCAAAGGATTCACTTTAGTGAATGACTACTGTAAATGCATGTCCAGCAAAAACATTACAGTTTATTAATGTGTTATTCTCTATGGATTTGTAACTTCAATTTCATGCCTTCTTTTCCACCAGATTTTTTTTTTTTTTCAGAAAGACAATGAGATATCATTTTGGTTTTCCCTTCTCAGAAAAGGACCACTTTGTTAGCTGTTTTACAGTAAATTTCCAAAACAATTTGTGGCAGGTACATATACTAACCCAAACAACAAAGTTTAATATTAACTCATCAAGACGATGTGCATAAGGAAGTGGAATATGAAAACATATCTTGAAAGTTCTACCTTTCCCTTTTACATTAAGCACCATTTTGGAAATGTAGCCCAGAATACTCTTTCAAAGGAAGGGGACATCATATTCCATGTTTTCCCCCATATGAAAAGAATCAAGACCTAAAGCTTCTCAAAAATATCAAACAAATAATGATGCATGGTCGCCTTTGCCTGCCATAGGTTACTGTTCTACATGAGCAGCATATCATTTTCCACCCTTAGTGAACACTACATTACAACTGACCATGCCCTGCACAATCAATTATTCTATTACTGCATAAAACCAAAATAAAAGTAAATCCAAACAGTGTTATGGTTTCGTGTATTTTTACAGAAAACAAAGCTGATACGACTTTCTAGCTGAAATTATAGCCAATAATAATACAGTATAATATTGTTTACAACAGGTTTAGTCATTGCATTGCGCTTGCTTTTCAATGGATTAAGCCGTAGTTTAAGTTTTTAAATTCTGTCCCTCAACTTGTTTAGGAAGGACTGGAAAAAATTCCAGGATTTTTCTCTATTATAGTATTTCTTTAACATAGAAGCCTGTTATAAACAATTATGAAAACAGACATGATGGACTGTACTGGCATTCTCTTTGCTAGGTTTATGTTCATGTATGTGGTAGGGAGGGGCTATATACAAAAAGGCGGCACTGGAAACATTTCCTGCATGCCTGATCATTTCCTGCATCTCCTAATTCATTGCCACTCTCAAGTTCTCTCCAGAGAACTTTGCTGGAGTCCCAAGACAACTGCTTTAAAATCTATGGGTAGCAAATGGGAGTCTTGGAGCGTTTTTTTTAGCACTTGTTGACTGAGCACTTTTTCACTGCTTCTGAAAAAATATAATCCATGTTACAATAACTTAAAGTTTCCAAAGTTCATGCGTAAATTACTTTCAATAACACAAAGTTAAAAAGGAGAATGATAAGGTAAATCTTCCACTTTTGCAATTATTCATTCTGAAATTGCAAAATCCAGAGAGAGAAGGGAGGAATTCTAGGGAAATGTATAGCTAGGATCACCTCTTCTTCAGCAAATGTCAGCAAAGGAAAAGGTTCAATGTCAGCAAAGGAAAAGGTTCAATGTCCAACCCTGGAAGAGAAGGGCCAACTTTGCTCTCACACATACCACCGTAAAGCTGGAGACAGTCTAACCAAACCAAAGGGGTGAGCACCTGATGGTAGGTGTACCAAGGCCCAAGTTTTTAATGGAAACATACATGCATACATTAACACCATTACAAATAAAACAGTGTATCGTGTTATGCAGCAGGTAGGTTTAGTGCTATTTCACAGTTTGTGCTTTGGACTTTACTTGCAGTGAAATCAAACCTCCAGCTGATGCAGAAGATCTCTTTGCTTTTGCAGTAGTGTTTATCTATTTGCTTAAAGAATTCTTTCACATGGTCTCTAGACAAGGGAGTTAATACTTTAGTCATATGTCACACTATATCTTCAGCTAAAATGCTTACTGCTGGTGTATTCCTGCTTCATTTTGCATAAACTGACATCATATACGGAAAGAGAAAGAGGGCCAATGTGCTTCTCAGAAATCAAGTAGTCATGAGACTTTACCTGCCACTACAGATGTGCACATACATACATACGCACGCACATGCACACACACATACACACACACAAATACACACACAAAAAATAGGAAAAACGACTCAGTAATTGCAAGAGTCACAATTTACCATGGAAGCCTCTACTTAATATTCCGCTTGATCTGTCAAGTTTATAGCCTGGCAAATCTGAATACAAATGTCGATGCAAATGAGGATTCATTATTCTTACATCGTCTTTGTGTTGAAGCTTAATGTAACTTGGTTCCTGTGGTTGCTCAGGGAATGTAGATTGCAAGACAGGAGGAAAAAAAAAAAAAACGACAAAAACCAGAGAAGCAAATAGAGAAAAGAAAAGTAACAGAAATGGAAATAAATGGAAAAAAAAAAAAAGCTACGATTTCACACTAGCAAAACATCAAACTAATACATTACATTCCCCCCCTATTTCCTCGTATAAAGTACATTTGCTTACCATTATCAGCAGAGAAGGAGTTAACTAACCAAGACCAGTCTCCACAGAGTCAAAACATAACAATCCTCCTTTTACTGATTATACAATATTGTGCCCATTGTAAAGCCAGTGCCCCATTTATCTGAAAATTTCAACATTCTTTCATAATTATAGAGCTCATTGGCTGGTAGAACCTGTACATTTAGATCTGTAAGAAGATTATAAATGAATTTAAAACCACCCCACCAGTTCTGCTTCCTTCATTATAAATTACTGCTGAATAATTCAGAAACACGTTAAGAAAACTACAGTACGATTAATAAACTACACAATGAAAATCACAACAGTTTAAATCATACATTTATTGTCCCATTTATAACCCATCACAAGCAAGGGTTGAAAAGCACCGAATTAGAGAAAACATGAAATGCTGCAAAATTATAATTAGATCCTCAGTGCCACAGTACATTGTTCTGATGAATCTTTTGTACGGCTAGCTTATGCTTGCATATAAATACCTTCTCAGTAAATAAAAATGTACTGTAGGCTTGACTTTTAGAGAAGCTGTAAAGCTTAGCATATGCGATGATCCCAAAGTCAATGCTGTAAGGCTTGCTTCTTCATCCATAAATAAAGCACATTTGCATCCATTCAGTCAAATTAGCTCCATATAAAAAGGTGGTTATAATTAGCTCCTCTTTCAGGTTCACGGTTAAAACTCAAGCGTGCCTGCCGTCTTGATTAAATCCACCATCGTCTTCCAATAGCTAGTGCTAATTCTTCCAAGGAAATATTCAGTTGAGGTGTTATTTTATTCTGCACTGCTGTTAGTTGTCTAATTTACGCCAAGTCCCTGCAGTGCTTTCCTTAAGCCATCCTCTTTGTCCTGCCTTTGAAATTTACCAAATCTTACAAGAAATCAATACTTAATTGATTATTCACTTTTCTGCAGCTTCAAACAGCAAGCACGCATAAGATCCTGGAGTAGTCACCCGATTTCCAATGCAGGAGGTTGCTTGGTGGCAGGGATCTGCAAGTATCCAACAGCAGGCATTCCACGGAGCTGTGCAGTGGCGTACAGTGCCAGCATCCAATAAAGAAAACGAAGATACTCTAATGAAGCAGGAAAAGTTCCCATGTGAGACAGATCCATATCAATGCTTTAAATAAAAAGCCGAGGCTCTGGCTTTCGGATAGAAGAGCACCATTCTCTTTGCAGCTATCCCTCTGTTTTTTGCTTACCCTTTTCTTCCCATGGCACTGACGTGGAATATCCAAAGTGCCACCGAACTCAGAGAACTCCATGTCGGAACGGGGGTGAGGCTCGTGCTGTACCTCTGACATAAAATAAGGATGGCAAGCACGTAACATTACGAAATGTAGGACAAATTCAGGCGAGAGAGAGAGAGAGGGAGAGCAAGAGACAGATGGCGGATCTGGCTAGGAGCCAAAGCCAGTGAAATGAATTACATTGCTGAATAACTGTACACCATTGATTCTGCCACTTGTTGCTGCATGGCAAAAAAGGGCCCTGACGTTGGCAGGAATCTCCTCGCGTGTCACGCATGCCGCAGACAACTTTTCACACATAACTCACCGCGCTGACAACGACACGCTACGGCAGGGAATGTGGCGTGTGTGTGTGCGCGTTTGTGTGCGTGGGGGAAAGTGCGTGCGTGTGCGTGAGAGAGAACAAGAGAGAAAGCCGGAGTGCATGTGGGGGGTGTGTGGGTATGTGCCTGCGTGCGTGGTGTGTGTGTCTGTGCGCGTGCGCGCGTGTGTGGAGGGGAAAACAATCACTGCAATCCAGCCATTTTGTTTAATGAAGAATGGAAGGCTGGCATTCAGAGACGTGGTTATGTGCCGCATATTAATGTGTGCTCTGTAGACATCCTCCCCCTTTTTAAATGAGTGGCACAGGAACGAAGCCCTCTATAGAGCAGCCACCGTGGGAGCAGGAGCTCGCAAGGTAACATATCATCGCTAAACCTACGGACGTGGCACCCAGCGCTCCGCAGAAGAACAAGTTGCTGTCTGGCGAGGAGGAAAAGCGGGTCCCACGGTTACGATGTTTGGGTGTTTTCGAAAAGATAGCCAGGGTCGAAGCAGATATTGTTCAATAAATGCTTCGTACCCAGGATGAAGGGAGACATTATGGGATGCCCAGGGGGGTTTGGAAATCAAATACAATGTTTGAGTAGCACAATTTGAGGTACATTATAAAAAAGCAATTTGAATTGCCAATGAGGCGACACATATCTGCATGCTAATTAGACCTGTGTCAAGCTTAGTCTGCCGGGTTGTGTTGATGGCTAGGAATGCGCTTGTAACTCTGCTGAGAGATTGTTTCTGCATAAATTATCAGCTTTGTCCTACTGATCATTTTCTGCAAACAAACATGAAATGTAAGATCAAAAGGCAATTCTGAAATTAAAATTATTGATTGATAAAGCCTAGATTTCAGAATCTAATTAGAGGAGGCACAAACAAAAGCTGATATTATTACAGATTGTGCCTGAGCTAGCAGCCAGATTGTGCAAAGCTTGTAATTTATCTTTGTTTATGCAGCCAGGATATTAAAAATGTAATTAAAATGGTAAAATGATCTGATCAGAAATAGCCACCTAGTGGCAAGTATATTATTTTAAATGGATTATAAAAGCATTGATCTGTGCAAATAAAAGGTTTTTTTCATGACAAACATAGCAGCTCATTGAAACTTGCTGAGCAATTTGTCTTTTGCTAATAAGTTGTCTTTTGTGTTTTGTTCCATAGATAAGCAACGTCATTTATAACCCTCATTTGCACACTAATAAACATTCTGTTATTACAGGTGGTGTTGGGAACATCTTTCATAAATTATGGCATATGAAAATTGAAGAAACAAATAAACCCTTTTCTAGACATGCACTATATTTGTTTTGTAAAATTAGAATATTCATCTGACAGCAGCAGGAGAAGTTGCTTATTAACTCACTCTCTTGCCCTGTTTAAGCCATGAGACACTATCAATATGTAATTTAGTTTCTTGCCTATCTTGGTTACTTAAAAATGTTATACAAAACACAGAGGGCCCAATTTACTAAGTCTGTGCAGATTCAATTACTAAATTTCATGATAATAAAGAGGTCTTTGTGATTTATACATTATTTTTACCCTCATTTAGCACCTTTCTGGAGTTGCCAAGTGGATTAAGTATTTAAAGAACAAACTGTTTAATTGCACACAATATAGAAATGAGTTTTGAAATTTCTCTGCCATCATGAGTTATGGACAGTGAAACTGCCAAAGGAAGCTTTGTCATGTGTTAGTGAAGCTAGACTACAAAAAACCAAACTATAAACAGTTTTTCAAGAAAATATAGTCAGAAGCTTGTAAGTTCATGAGCAGGGCTTAACTCATATATTTCTTTTTCTTTCAGATTTCCACATGAAACCACTATGGAAATACTCAATTCCTTTTTAAGAAATTCACAATTTAGGGTCCTGTCAGCAGCTCTGGGGTCTTTTGTTAGGTGCACTTAAAATGCCAGATTAAATATTAATATGTGGTTAGAGTTGTGCTATTTTGCAAGCCCTGAAACCCCATTAGTAAATCATGATTTGGTGACTGATGCAAGAAATTTCAAGGCACCAAGAGTGCAGATTGCCCATCAATCTGATGGATCACTAATTTTTAGTAAATCAGGCCCTTGGACTTTTAGCTGTAAGCAGATGTATGTTTCATTGTGACGGGAAAAGCAGTCTAACTAACAGAGCAATTTTCTGCACTGAATGTGTACCGTAACAGGCAGAGTTGTTTTGCACAATCAGTAAGTTATTTGAATACAAGTGTTCATTTAACAGGCTGTGCATGAGTGATGTAGTTCCTGAAAAAAAACACATTTTAAGCTAGAAGAGAAGGCTGTATTATTTTTATAGAATAGTACTAGGATTTCAAAATGGATCCTCAGTGTGATAGAGTTCCAGAAGGACGGCAAAGAGGAATGCCCAGGAAGAAGTAGTGTTACTTCTTCCCAGCCCACCCAAGGAGCTGCATCCCTTCAATAGGCTTCATCACCCACTGATCGTAGGTCATATATGCAAAGCTTTTAGGTGGGGTGAGGAAGTATTAGGAAGGATCCTGAAGCACCAGGCAAAGGAAAATGGAACCCAAAAGAAGGGGTCGGAAACAATCCAGGTGAAAATAATGAAAATACTTTTAAATAATAAACTACTGCTGTAGAGAATAAAGAACCTCCCTGACACATGGCACGCTTTGATATGTGGCTGAGTTCCAACCATCCTGACCTCTTGAGTAAAAAAAAAAACAACCCCCCAAAACAAACCACACCCTCTTTAATGGCAATCTTTATTTCATACAGATGAATCGTGACTTCTAGTTCCTTATAATATGGATTTAAGCAGCTGATTTAGGTATTTACTAATGAGAAAGTGTTTCATGTGTATAGATACTAGCATAGCGTATATTGCCTCCCATTACATATCTGTCCTTTTTGCTTTCATAGCTCCTCTCTCTCTCACTTTTTAGCAGTCTGCTGACACTCGTATGGAAATCACCGTTAGAAAGAGACCTCTCCACAACTCCTCTGCCAGTGGTGCTTGACCGACACTGAGAAGTACAGGTCTGAAAGACTGATAGGTCTTGCACGTATCTGTATCTTTCTCAGGTCACCCTCTTAAAAAAACCTATACACATTGCTTAAAAATCCCCCTCACCTTGATCTAAAATAAAATGCAATTAATAAATTCAGGTTTTATTCTTTAGCAGAAGGCTACAAATATAAGCCTTTACAATCAATATATTGAAAGTACAACACACGGTATACGTTTTTTTAAAATAAATAATAACAGTGTGCAATAATTCAAGGCTTTCCCAAGCTGACGGACAGTCTAAGAAAGAGAGACGAGGTAGTGTTATTTTTAC
The DNA here is from genome assembly GCF_000690835.1 of Fulmarus glacialis. Taxonomy (NCBI): domain Eukaryota; kingdom Metazoa; phylum Chordata; class Aves; order Procellariiformes; family Procellariidae; genus Fulmarus; species Fulmarus glacialis. The sequence goes on from NW_009217295.1 coordinate 35,713, forward strand.
ACCAGGTGGCCATTTTTACTATTTTCAAATACTAAATCATTTCTTTTATTTAAAGAAAGGGATCCAAATCAATAGGCCTTCTGGTATTGACATTGCGAAGTAATATGCAGCAACACCAACCATTCTGAAACATTCCAGTGGGCTTTTAAACACGAGCAAGAGTCTGCTGGGAGCAGCCTCCCTGGCTGAGGCACATGGAGGGTGTTCTAATTTCCACTAAGCCCTGATCAATGGGAATTTATTACCACTTAGACAAATAGAAAGCCAGACTTCTTGCGCAAAACCGAACCAGCTTGGATATATGGCCCACATCAGAAGGATACACAAATATTAAAAGTAAAGCAAAATAGTAAAACAATATGTGGATGTCTTTTTAGCCTTCCTTTTCCACAAAGCTAATGCTTTGCTACTACATCCTGTGAAAATACAAATGCTGACAGAAGAAAGCTCACATGTATTTAATGGCGTTCCAGAGTAATGTACGGAACATTGTTTCTGAACTGTAGTTCCTATTGTGCTCTGCGTCGTACTCATGTGTTTAGCAAATGTCAGAAACCTCCTTTACAGTACATTAATACTATTGTGGTCCCTCCAACATGCACACAAATACACCCACTCCTCTCACCACACACACTTTCTCAGTGTCCATCAATATGTTACAAAGTCTGCGTTTCATTACCATATCATATGAAGTATTGATTCCTGTTCCAAGCTAAATAATGTTGTTTTTTAAAAGATCTTTTACCCTTTAAGTGGGGTTTGCTAACTGAACTGCAGACTGGTAACAAAGACATATTATAGTATTTGATACCATATATACTTTGGCAAACACCAAAACCAGTAACTTAGGCAGAAATTTCAATGCTTAATTCAAGTTTTAGAAACAGGAAAATTGTGCATAAGATCCAGTTACATACATTCCATGTTAAAAAGGGAAACATTCCTAATAGACCTTTCAACATAATAAGATTCAGGCCTTAGCAGTAAAGAAAATGATTACAAGTTTTATTAGGCTTCAACTAGTTTCCATACCAGATCTAAAAAGTCACCTTGCACCTATATAAAGAGGATTATTTATGTAATTATCTGTACATGTGTCCTCATCAGCCACTGTATACAATCATTTCATGGCATTCAGATTCAGCACAAAAACATCAAGGCCTAAGTACAAATATTATTACTATAATGGGTTTTCATTTCTAGAGGTCATCAGGGGAAGGGATTAATTTTGCTTGCTTTATTGTACACACAGAACAGCAGACAGGGTCATATTACAATGCCTCTATCTGGAAAATCACATTCAGCTGTAATGAGAAAGGCACTTCTTAAAACAATTTTACAATTTTGGGTGTATTAGCTGCATTTTATTTCATTTCTATATTGTTTTCTTTTATGCACATTTATTTCAGATATCATTAATTGATTGTTAGCGATATTTACAATGATGATTTCAGGTGTCTTTTTTGATCTTTGACAACTGCTTGCTTTTCCTTTTCAAGATTCCTTTTATCAGTAGTGATATGGAAATATCTTGTATGATCTCTGAGTTCTTTAGACATTTTTTTCAGAATTGTATAAAGAACTTAAAATCTGTTAACCATGGCAAAAGTACTCCAAATACATGGCATTTCCTTACAGTTTCTGTATATCATACAGAATATATATATATACCATAAAATGGTCTCTGGCTAAAAACTTACAGACACAGCTTTATTTTTCCCTTGCTTCCTCAAAGAGCACTCATTATGGGGTATTATTTAAATGACACAACTGCATTCTCATCTATGCTGCATGAAACTGATATTCTGCTACCCAAGAAAGTTCATTCTTGCTCACAGCAGATGATGTTGCGAAGCAGGCATTGTATAGGCAGGGTCAGAGGTAGCAGGAAAGAGAGACCGAAAGATCATGTCACACAGTGTCCAGATATATACGTCTGTACACAACATACATAATGAGAATGAAATTAACTGTCACATTTTAGCCAGCAACAGATGATTTTTTTAGTCCATTTTCAACCAGTTTCAAAGCTGTGTGAGTGAAAGTTAAACTGGGCCAGGACAGGCTGCAGAATCCCCATGGGACAAGCTGAGATAAGAAAAAGAGAAAATAAATTTTTAAATAAAATGTGGAGAAAAGTAAGATGAAAAGCAAAACCAGAAATCGAATAGAACCATTGAACAGAGACACAAACACTGGAACTAAAACGAAGAAAAGGAAAAATTTAATGCCTATAGCATTTCTTATATGCCTTACAGAGATTGTTCACTTGCACAGACAAAATTTGTTCTTCTTTTTCTAAAGCTGATAAAACCTAAATTTTGCTCAAGTTAGAAAACTTGTTTTCCCTAGGTTTCCTCAATAGGGATAAAAGAGGTAGAGTTTAAACTACTGGAAAAAAAGATTGATCAACCTGAAGAAGTTCCCTGAATATTCCCAGTCTTAACGTTAATATTCTTCTGACTTATTTTGTTTTGGCAAAGGAGCTGAGAAGCAGCAGTGTCTGGAGGCATTATGATTTCAGAGGCCAAGACTATCCATAAACTTTACAAAAGCACTGGAGAACTACACAGAGCAACAGCATTATAGGCAAGATAAAACACATGCTTCCTTTCCCTAATGCACGCTCTTTCTGGCTCTGCACATTGGCAATGAACTCGTTCTCCCAGACACTGTCTTTTTGGAGCGCTGAAGACTATTCTTGGCACTTGAGGGATACATGCGCAAGCATGCTGGCCACTGAAATTATGAGCACAACTGAAGGTCTCAGGGACTCTATTGACCCTCATGCATTGAGACTATTTCTCACTCTGACAAAGATCCATTAAACATTAAATGCTTTTTGGCCAGAATATAGCCAAAGAAAATTCTCATTGCTGTGTGAGAGTACACACTGTGAAAGAGGTACACAAACATGTACCTTGGGGGTATCTGCTTTTGATCATAAGTGTAGTTCATTCAGAACTTGCAGCCTACATATTTGTCTCTACCTTTTTGAGAAATATGTAATAGAAGTACAGTTTGTTGTGGAGCAAATAGGTTTAAGACTGTAAAGGCTTTGTATGTTCCTGTGCATAACATGCATAGGAAGAAAAACATGATAAATAATTGCATTTTGCATTCATGTAAAACAACATTAAAGGCCCAAATTGTGCTTAAACTTGCATAGATTAAATCCTGACATGAAAGTTAGTTACGGTAACCTAATGTAAAGAACATCATGAACCCTCCCTTGCTTCTCCATCTAGATGTATTTAATATCAAGAGAGGAAAAAAATATTGATACACTAGAAATAATTAATAAATGTAACTTTACTGCAGAATACTCATTTTCCTTTACTGGAGTATTTATACACAACCACACACATACGCACAGAGAGAGCATCCATATGACCCTTACCTTTCTTGTTGTTTAAAAAGTTGTTCTTTGAAATTCAAGACAAGATTCTGAATAAATCAAAATCAAAAACATTTAAGATGTTAGTTGAATCAGAAAAAGGAATACAATACAAAGAAGTGGAATTATTCCAGAGTTTTAAAAAAATATTTGTCTTTAAATACACTGTTTTTCCAAGCCAAGGGGATTGGATTCCAGTCTTCTGGGTACTCAGAGGAGCCACTTCAAATTTAAAAGGTCTGATCCCACTTGACACTCTCTCTCTGAGTATAACAGCATCCTGGCACCTGTCCTCAGCCTTACACTGAGATCCCAGACACCATCACACTAACTCACAGAGAAACACTTCTATGGGCTGGAGGCTACTGGTTCCCCAGTTGTTGATTCTTTTAAGCCAGGATCTCACTCTCCCCACTCCAGATGATTATTATTCTTGGATGGGTTAGTGGAATTGTGTCCTTTCTTAACTAGGAATTCTACACTTACTGGGGCTGGAAGGGACATTCCCATGAAGAATTTTTTAAATTTTATGATCAAAACAAGAAATCCAAAAAAAGCTCCTGACCAGTCCTATCTGAACACAGCCCTATGCAAGGAAGTCTATACAGAGCAAGGCTCTGAGAATATATGATGTCCCAATCCCCCAAACTTGCTGGTTTAGACCTCACTGTGGCTACTCAGGAGGAGACACCAAGGCCATCTGGCACAGAACATCCCACACCCATACTACTAAACTCCTTCACCCTCCAGAACAGGGTGGCTGCACTCAAAATGTTTGTTAGAGATTTTCTCTGGCTCACACTAATTCCTGAACTACATCCAGGAATTAGTCAGCCGAAGGCTAGCTGGGACAGGCCAAAATCATGCTGAGGAACACACTAACACTTTAACAGTAGAAAGGGTAGTATTCCAGAGCTCAGGAATGTTCCTAGGCTCTGTTTAATTTTAGGCTATACATTTAGCCTCTAAGTCTCTCCATTAATGAAAGTGAGCTTTGGACTAGGTCCTTAGAGGACCAGTGACATTTGAAGGATGGGAGAGGGATACAATCAATTTAAATATGCATTTGCAAATTTACAAAATATTATAAACATGTAAGGTAGTGCATCTATCTTCATCAGACTCTAAAGCTGTAAATACCAGATGTCATTTATAGATTAAATGATTTTCCTAAATCTAATTTTATATTAATACAAACCATTTGTCAATTCAACATGAAGGTTTCTATTTTAAACATTCAAAAGTCATGGAATGCAAATGTTAGGGTTATTCCAGTGATTCATTGCACAAAACATAAATTAAGGTATAAACTGAACAGAAAAATTAGTTTGCCTGAAAGGTGTTGAAGCAGATCTGTAACTGACCTGCTCATGGCATTTTCACCTCTGCTTTTTTTTTAAGATCCCTCCTTTTGGGGAAAATCCTCTCAAAACCCCACAGCTTCAATAGTCTAATCTCCTACACGTGCAAAAATTTAACTCACAGTAAACAAGAATTCAGCACATGGAGAGGACTTTGACACGTGAATTCATAAGGGGGAAAAAAAAAAATCTTGTGCAGTTTAAGATTTAAGTTTAAGTTTTTCTGTTCCTGCTTACCTTCCAGATCATGGAATGGAAACACTCTCTACCTTTATCTTCATTATTACTCAAAGACTAATCCTTTCAGAAGATCTTCAGAGTAACTGGCAAAGATAACAAGATTGTCAACAAGTATTTATAGAAATTAAAGGAAACCATATCATCCTTAGATAAAAAGAAAGTTTTTAAAAGTAGCAAACACATGGCTGAGTCCTATTTCACCATGCTACAGGATAACACAGAAAGTAATATTATCAAAACAAATTTGAACACTTGTATTTGATGCTACTGTTCTCAAATTAGAAACTTTATAATGTCATTAAGTCTTTGATTGTCCTGGTTTCACCTGGGATGGAGTTGATTTTCTTCCTATTAACTGGTATAGTGCTGTGTTTTGCATGTAATATGAGAATAATGTTGATAACACACTGATGTTTTAGCTGTTGCTAAGTAATGTTTATGCTAGCCAAGGACTTTTCAGCTTCCCATGCCCTGCCAGGTGCACGGGGGGCTGGGAGGGAGCATGGCTGGTCCAGCTGGCCAATGGGCTATTCCATACCATATGACGTCATGCTCAGCATATAAGGCTGGGCGAAGAAGAAGGAGGGGGGGACGTTTGGAGTGATGGCGTTTGTCTTCCCAAGTAACCGTTACGCGTGATGGAGTCCTGCTTTCCTGGAAAAGGCTGAACACCTGCCTGCTGATGGGAAGTAGTGAATGAATTCCTTGTTTTGTTTTGCTTGAGTGCGTGGCTTTTGCTTTCCCTATTAAACTGTCTTTATCTCAACCCACGAGTTTTCTCATTTTCACCCTTCTGATTCTCTCCCCCAACCCATTGTGGGGGGAGTGAGCGAGCGGCTGTGTGGTGCTTAGTTGCTAGCTGAGGTTAAACCATGACATTGATAAGATCTGCAAATCAGAAAATGTAATTGTCTATGAGCAGAGTTTTGACAACCTACATTTCTCAGAATCCCTAATTTTGAGCTCCCAAAGGAATAGTCAATACAGCTGGCAATTAAAAAGGAATAACTCAGTTCAAAGTGACCCTTGTCATGTTCAGTCTGCATATGTGGAGTTTGACTAAGGCAACTGAACTGTCAGGCATAAGGCAATGAAGGCCACCTCTGTCTTTGCCCCTGAGGCCATTGTGGATAGTTAGCTTCATGGAGTTGTCTTTTATTTCTCTCTATTCTTTGTTAAAGCAATTAAATACAGGAACCCTCCTCACCACCAGGATTTTCCTTCTTCTCTAGTCAGCATCAACACTTCAGGAATTCACTCTTCTCTTGAGAATGACTCCTGACTTTGAAAGCAGCCTAGACTCATTGTTTTTTCGATTTTTAACACAAAGGACTTGTTTACTTATGTGTGAGTACAGGATAGACACATGCAAAGAGCAATGCTGGCAACACTCTCCCTAGATAGGATTCAGCTATTTTTGCATACAGTGTCAGAAGAATTCTTCTATTATAGCAGCTCCTTGACTTGAATAAGCTATTCTAGCAAAAGCAATCCATATTTTCTGGATTTTGCTAACATAGTTATGGCAGGAGAAGGAACACAATACAGGTAAAGGTAAAGTGAAGACACAGGACAGAAAGCAGAACAAAACTGGAGTGACTCTGATAAACATCCATGAGAGAGATCCTCCGAGCTAAGCGTTGACTGCAATAGACTTGGAGTTACAAACAAAGCATGCATTTCTTGGTTTCTTGTGTACATGGAAACGTATTTTCAACATTTATAATTACATTACTTGATGACAGGTATCAAAGTCCGTCACTGAAATTTGGAGTTAAAACTCTTTTGTTTGTTCTCACTGAAGCTGCAGTTTGATGAGATGACTGTGTGTACTCACTGATAAATGGGATGAACACTCAAGACTTCAATATTTTTCAAAATAAATGTATATTGCTTCCTTTTTAGTATTAGCATATTCTAACATTTGGAGTACTTACACAGGGCTTAGATGTCAGTAAAGCATGCATCCAAGGTTTAGGGTATTCTGTTGACTTTTAAAAATATGAAGCCAAGCATAACCAGGTTGTCATGGCATAGACGTTTAACCTGTGGGATCTTTCCACAGGTCAAAAAATGTAAAAATCCCCAAACCCAAAAACTGAAACATAAAAGCAAGAGACAGGAGAGGCATCTAAATATTTCTGCCTTGAAGAAGGAATGTCTTGTGTCACATACCCTCATATATCATCTATTCACTGTGTATGAAAACTCTTTGATTTTTAAAATGTCTATATTAAAATATAACAGAAGATGTCAATATGAAATGAAGGTCTAAACTACCACCTGCTTTAAAGAGTTATATGAATACCTTTATATTTTCATTCATGAAAGTATCACAAAAGGGGATAATAAAACCTCATTAATGTACAATGCTTTGTATTGCATCTCAAATGACTTTAACAGCAAGAAACTTGCCCTACCCATATCCAAGCATCTGTGGTACTTCTAAGCAGAAGGAAGTATAAAATCAAATCATTCCTACTACATCATTACATAATTTATTCTCAATTATACCTTGTGAATGATTTTAAATATTCAATTAAGCTGCATTTCAATTTTGCCAAAGATTATTTCAGTTCTTATCACCTTTGGATACCTGTTCAAAATGCTTACTGCTAATGTACCCTCCCATATTGTCACATTGACTGTAGGGTAAATGAGTCTATGATGATTTCTCCCTCCAAGGCTCAGAATATTAAATTAAAATCTAAAAGAAACAACAACATTGTTTTTATATAACCAGGGGCCTCTCCCAACATAAATACATTTGCATAGTTCCAGACTCACTGAGGAGGAAGTAAGTTGACTTATTCACATAAAAGCTGCAGTGATGTGTTCTTATATTCTGTCAAGCTACAAATCTGAAAATTTGCCTAAAGGCAAATTGGATTTTATCTATCCATAGCATTAATATAAAACAAATCTACATAGCTTTTTATTGATATTGCAGTCTGGTTTTCTTACTTCTAAATTTAAACAACATTTCAACTGACAGCACATTGCAGATTTTTTGTTTCTTGCTTCATCTATTGCTTAAGTACAATATATTCAGTGGAGTTCTTACCTTTTAAAAAGATACCTGCTTCTAATTAACAGCATTTCAACACAAAATTGCTCAAGAGTAACTAGACTGTGTTGATCCAACCCTTAAGTCATGACTTAAGTATGTATTTCGTGGAGGGCTTTCTTTTTTTTTTTTCCCCGAGTAAAGACTGAAGAAGTGTTTGGAGTTTGTTTTGAAATTAATAGCTAGCAGTTCTCTTGTTCATTAGAAAAAGCTTTCTTTTTAAAGTTTCCTTCATAAATTATCTGAATCCTTCCCTACCATGGCCAATGAATTAGAACCATGTTGTAACATTGCATCATCTATATAGTCATAAAATAGATTTAATACAATCAAGAATAAATCATTGACAAATAAATTCAATAAACATGGTCTGAAGACTGAGTCTTGGCGGACATCACAGTCCATTTCATCCAAGCCAGATTCCTTGCCCTGTACAACAAATCTGTGTGCTCTTCTTGTTAAACAGTCATGAATCTGAGTTAAGTGACTTATCCTCAAGAGCATCATAGTCTTATCTCCTCTAATCAGCATTCTAGAGTCAATCAAATCAAATGCTTCTGTGAAAATTACAAAATACAGTGCCAGTACTTTGATTCTATCCAATGCCTAGTCACTGGCAATATTACTGTTAAAATGCCAGATGCCAAAAATATTCTTGGCACAGTCAGGAAGAAATGAAAGTCACAGATCTAAAGACTTGCGTTGAAATTCTGCCAATTAGAGGGATAGGAAGAGAAAAAGCCAAGATATTTTTATTCTCCTACCTACTGATAACTAACTAAAATTAACTAAAATTACTGAAAATCAGCTCAGATATCACCTTCTGGGAGTTGATTGCAACATCACCCAGAGTAAGGTGAAATTCTTCGCATCGACCCTTACTTTGGCATAGCTAAAAACAAGTTCATTCTTTCAGAAAGTGTTTCAACATTCCTGACTGGCTGCCATGAACGAGAAAGAACATCAATTCTCCTAACAGCTACCAGGTTTTTTGCCATGGCTTTACTACAGAAAGGGTGAAGACAATGCCTTTATCTTTCTTTTTGGCTGTGTGCTGGTTTTGGCTGGGATAGAGTTAATTTTCTTCACTAGTGCTAGTATGGGGCTATGTTTTGGATTTGTGCTGGAAACAGTGTTGATAATACAGGGATGTTTTCATTATTGCTGAGCAGTGCTTACACAGAGTCAAGGCCTTTTCTGCTTCTCACCCCACCCCACCAGCGAGGAGGCTGGGGGTGCGCAAGGAGTTGGGAGGGAACACAGCTGGGACAGCTGACCCCAACTGACCAAAGGGATATTCCATACCATATGATGTCTTGCTCAGCATATAAAGCTGGGGGAAGAAGAAGGAAGGGAGGGATGTTCGGAGTGATGGCGTTTGTCTTCCCAAGTAACCGTTACGCGTGATGGAGCCCTGCTTTAAAGTAACCACGTGATGGAGCCCGGCTTTCCTGGAGAGGGCTGAACCCCCCCCTGCCGATGGGAAGTAGTGAATGAATTCCTTGTTTTGCTTTGCTTGCGTGCGCAACTTTTGCTTTACCTGTCAAACTCTTTATCTCAACCCATGAGTTTTCTCACTTTTACTCTTCTGATTCTCTCCCCCATCCCACCAGGGGGAAGTGAGCAAGCAGCTGTGTGGGGCTTAGTTGACAGCTGGGGTTAAACCACCACAGGCTGAAATCACAATCAGATAAGTTTCTACTTGTCCAAACTGGGAAGAAAGGAAGGCAGAATTTTTCTTATTCTTCACTGTAGGGAGTAGGCAGACTTTAGCTATAACTGACTAAGAGATTTCCAAGTAACTCGTCATAGCATTTTTCATTTTTCTCCAAATCACAGTTTAGACTTTTTATTGCACATTAAACTATCTCACCTAGAAAATAATCATGTAAAAATGATCCTCAGTTCAGTGGATTATGTGTGCAATAGTTCAACTACAGCTGAAGTGGTCATATCATTGACAATTCCTAAAATTGGAAGGCCTGACAAAAAACGTGAATTCTACAGCATCCAAAAGAGGTTAAGAAAAATCACATTTATGGGTTACATAAGTAGATTTCAGTAATTTTATTTTGTAAAGAAGAAGTACAACGGAGAAATCTACCCATGTTAAAATCCCTGTCACTGAGAATGGAGGTTAATTTTGTCCCTTTACATTATTTCAGTGATGCACTTTTAAAATTTATTTTGTTTTATATTTGGAGAGTTTTTTAAATCCCCCATCCTGAAAGCAATCAAAACCGTAATCAAGTTCATTTTTAGTTAAAAAAAAACCCAAACAAAAAGCATTTTTTGTTTATTTGTTTTTAAAAGACTGTGGTAAAATGTCTGAAAATGTCATCAAAGTTTACCTGAGAGCAGAGTGTTCCCACTCAGCTGTGTGAAAGATCCTGGAAATCTATACATTACTTATAAAGGATTCACAAGTAACGAAGAAAATAAGCTTTAGAAAATAAGCTGTGACCCTCATATGGGATTGAAAAATATAGTAAAAAATTTGCAGATCTATTCCATTATGAGGGAGAGTAGAAGCCAGGCGGGATATCTTAATGCCTTAAAATGGCAGTAGACATACCTTTGGGCAAATAAATTGTGTCATCTTGCCAAAAGACTCAAAATTCACTATAAAAGAGTTCACAACTTTACTTATTTAGAGGTTTGCTGTCTGAAGAAAGACTTAGACAGCAAATAGAAAGAATTCCAAGATGTTTAATGTTAATTTACTTTTTTCTACTGTCTCATTTTGCACCCTTCATCATGCTCACCTGACATTCTATCATGAGGTATGAAGCTCTTCTCACTCACTGTATATGGAGGTTGAGCACCTTGCTCAGTATTGTGAATTCCTCTCCTAGAAAAGGACACGTAACTTTATTCTTGTAGTTCTTCTACTAAGCGAAATAATACTTATGTCTTTTTAGCTAGTCTTTAGTGGTAGAGCGTGGCTGGGGTGTAGGAGCACCTCCTAGCTCCTGGATGATTTCTGTTCCATCCTATTTTAGGATGAGATGTGGGAACCCAACACTGCAGCCCTTCCCCTTCTCTCTGGTTTTCATGGGAAAGAAAATGAGGAGATTAAGCTGGATGGAAAATACCATAATTTCCCTAGTCTGAACAATAGGTCACCAGAAGCCAAGACAAATTTTGGACCTTAAAATTTTTAACTCCTTATTCTGTTTTTGTAATACACAGCTATATGACTTAAAACAAAGGCTGAATAATAGGATTCTCATGTATGAATGTGTTTGATTTGTTATATTAATTATCTAATTAAAAACATTCAGAATCAATATTTAATGCTCTAAGCTAAACACATTTACATTATTTCAGGAATCTGATCTTCACAAAGCAAACTGAAGAGAAATTTAACATATATTGGCAAATAGTGAATCGGGAAATGGCCACATCTGCTTGTGAGTCTATCAGATTTAAAGGGCCTGCAGCAGAAAGTCATGGTAACTTTTTACGAACTGGTTTATGCTGTAAAATCTGTATTCACATGACTGAACAAGACTGACAATATATCAATGAACCCTCCAATATATTGCTATGTGTGAGTTTAAACCAAGCTTAAATAAAGTTAGGAAATTATCTGACTTAATATGAAAATGGAAGTTCACAGTCTATGTTAACATCTGATTTTCTTTAGATGTGTATCTTGGAAAGAAAATATACTACTTACTCTCCGACAGTATGAACTTTTGGACCACAGCTTCTTTGCTAGCACCTTCTAGTTTGAGGAAGGGTAGTCTTAGATCCATAGCTAAATTTAATGTTTTGCCATGGCACTGAAATACAGTATTCCACAGTCACTGTTCCTGTATTTAATGTCTCTAGGTCCACTCAGCTGAAATATACAACATTTTACCACATCAGCAAAAGAAAATATTTGGAGTTGACTGTATGTAGTATCAAATATTACTATTATTTTTATAATGTATACTTTCAACCAGATACCATCCTCAGATATGAATCTGCAGCTGAAAATACCTTATGAGAAATCACAAACTGGATTTTTAAGGTTATAGAGTAATGCATTCCACATATCTGAGGCTCAGATACAGCTGTTGTTTTTTTTTTTTACTTTGGATAATAATCACCAGTACAATGTTCTGTCCATAAAGATCTGTTAAAAATTTACCAGGCTATGATATTCATTATCATAGCCTTTCAAGAGAAAGCTCAAATGTTAAAATGCAGCTAGATGCGTACCGGCAATATATCACTCTGTTCTAGTAAACACATATATTTTATTTTATTTTTTAGATTAGTTTCATCTTGAAAAATACAAATTGGATTAGGAGGTTTGATATGATTGGAAAACAGATTGACAGTCTACTTAGCATTTTTATTAGTCATGTAGATTATCTATAGGCTATAGATGACCTCAGTCAACTTAACATTCTTTAGGCAACCAGACACAAGGCAACACCAGCCAATCATAAAAACATGTACTTGATTATTAGGTCTCAAGATGTGTCAAATCAATACACTGTATCACCTTCAAGGCTAGATATAAGAAGGCGTCTGCATCTTTTGTAACTTAGGAGGCTGAAGAAAAAATGCTAAAATAAAAAACACAGTTTACCTAAGTTCTGTTTAATACAGGTACATATATTATTGCCATTTCAGGTTTTTGATATAATTATCACAATTTTTACTCTTTGAATCTCTTTGAAACCCAAAGAAATATAGGACATAAATGTATTAAATAAAAACTTAAAAGGATCACACTGTTTCTACCATCTCTTTGTTGTTACTATATATGTATCCAGCATTAAGTGATCTCTTCTGCTTCTGATTGCAACAAGAAATTGTTTAATATAACCGGCGTACAGTAATACATCAAAGGACAGTTTGTAATCATGCTTAACTGATGCCATCGCACTTTGTGATCAAAAGTTTAAGGCAAAAATATGTAGCACAGAGACTGTGGTTATGCTGTACTTGCACTATTTAAGTGCAGTACCCACATCAGTAGCAACATGGGGAGGGAACAATTCTTCAAAACTATTCCTTTTCTGCAATTCCTTGGTTCCTGCTTATTCATTAATCTACAGCTGGCCTTTACTACTACTTGGCTATCAACTTCATCCTATTGCCTGCTGACCTTTCTATCACATTCACCTTGTTTAGGAAAACAGGGAACCAAGACTCTCAATTCTTTCTCTAATTAGCTCAAGCAAAGGAGTACAAAGTGTAAAGTGTCATTAATTTCCGTAGATCTGGACCCATGCTTAAGGAAGTTACTCAGAGGTAGAATCTACTTACTGTTCTGAAGCAGCATAATTCAAAACACAGTTCCTCTACAGGCTGGATAGTATTAAGCCTATCTCTTACAGTTACCAAGACAGAGTGAAGAGACACCAATCCTTCTTTAAGATTACCTTACCGGAGAACTTAATCTTTGCAAGCTTCATCTGTGTCTATAGACTGGATCTCAAATGTCTCACCACAGAGTGCTTCCGCACGACCGCAGTATATTCCCCATGGATGAACTGCAGCCTTGAAGGTGCAATAAAGATGAAACTAGACACATCTGTCCCATAGTCATGATCATAATATGAAAGGCTACTCTATCACACCATTAATAACTAGTTTTAGGTGGCTTGTTGGATGTTTCAGTGATTTTCATGTAGATTTTTCCATTTAACTTACCAGAAGACATTTTTCTGAGTTTGTTAACATTTTTCATTTCCAAAATTAGAATTGATTTGGAGGATAAAATTGTGAACAGTATATTCAGAAAAGTGGTAGGCATCTTTATCATAGCAGATAATACTTCTAAGCATGCACAAAATGTTGTTCTGATCAAAACTACTTGAATGAGAAAATATCTGCCTGATATATCTACATATATCTATATTGATTCATCAGACAGATATTTTCCTCCTGAAGTGAGGGACCAAACCAAAGTCACGTGGAAGTAGTTTAAATAAGCATTACTTATAAAGACAGTAAAAGACCAAGTGCAATAATACTTCATTCATTGATACAGGTTAAAAACTGGCTACACCTTTTCTTCAAAAGAACTTTATTCAAGACTTGAAATAATATTTTGAAAATGTTTCTTCTTGTCAAAACACAGCTTTAGTCAATCTTTTTTCTTCCTAGTGGATTCTTACCAGTGGAAGGAAGAATCCTTAATATTCAGAAACTTTTTTAATACCTGTGCACCGAAGACCTTTAGAGACTGAAGTTCCAGCATGCTTAATATCCCAGCCAGACATTTTTGGAATTTGTTTGTTTGTTTTATAGAACACTACCTGAATTACAGGACATGAGTAAAGCTTTTTCTGCTTAAGTACTTCAGTTATCCCTTTTGTAACAATGTTGGAACTGAGGTGGCTTTGTATATAACGTATCACACTTCGAAAAGCCTATGCAAGTCAACTTTAATTTTTTTCTTCTTGTTTGATATATAGATTCTCAAAGTTTAAAATATCATAACAGTTATTCTTAGCAGAATTAACTGTTATTCTGAATAGAAATACATGTTACAATGCAACATGGTGTTTGAGAACTTTTTTTCTTCCTCCTGCTTAATTAAGTCCCGTAACTCCTAATTAACACTTCCTAAAGCTTTAGTTTGTCTAAGGTAGTAAGCCCTAGAATTTCAAGGGTAGTAGGTGCTATGCTAATTGAGTGGATAGTTACAAATTAGTTGCTAAGGGATTAGCCCAAGAAAAGCTAAATACATTTAGGAAGGTTTTGTGGTAGTTTTCTACACAGAAAAAGCCAAAGAATCTTAACTGACTAGAAACTGAAAATCAAGCAAAAATGAACTCCTTTACACCTGACTCTTTCTTACTAATGTGTATCTCTTCATCCTTCCCTCTCACTGGCTTTGCTGGAAAAACAAGCACATATGCCATAATTAACTAGATTTACAAACAGGAGGTTTAACTTCTGCAACATTTAGCAAATCTTGTTGCCTGATTTACTCAGGCTAAAGAATAATCAGATATGAGGGGCTAGAACTTTCTTTCCTCTGCTGAATACAGATTTCTGCTAACCAGCCAGGCTGTTCTTTGTCTCAAGTCTTATGCTAATTTCTCTTTGCTCCCTGCTACCAGGAAGTATATATATATGTGTGTGTGTGTATATATATATATATATACTGAAAGAGATTGTTTTTTCAGAGAGACCTTGAAGAGCAAGCTGCCATGTTGGATTGGGCAGTTCATTGGTAATGTCCCAGCATACCTTTAAATTGTCCTACAGAAATGCACTGAAGTACGTGGCATAGCAAGAATTTTCTACTGCACAGATCTAAGGTTCTCCATACCCCTGGAAACATCTTACTGTACTGAAGATCATTCTGGTTATTTAATTGCTGGCAAATTTCCTAAAACGAATCCGTGGGTCATCACATGTTCATATACAATATTTCATCTTTTTTTTTACTTCCTTGTCCTTAAGGTCTCCTGATTAACGTTCTATTGGATATCTGAATTAGTGCCCTGGATTGAAACTTCTTTATGTACTGTTTGATGAATGGCCTCATTAGAAATCTAATAGCACCTAAATTCCACATGCCTTTGCACTGTCACTTTTGGTTTTCTCCTCTGTCAGACTTTTTCATGATAGTTCACTGATTTTGTGTTTGAATATAAGTATGTTGCATTAATACACTATTGCAAACTACTTTAGTGTACTTGGAAGTGAACACATTACTTTTGGTGACCTACATAACAGCTTCTACTGCCCCTACCCCATTCTCCTTTCCTGGTGCTGTTGATAACAAAGTCAGTTAGTCAAGGACTGAGGCTAGTTTGGTCTGACTGGTGTTTTGTGAGACAACTTGTTTTCTCTGGTGAGTTCCTGGCTCAGGTTTCTTCTTCCAGTAATTTAGTTTCTGGTCACTGACCCCAGTTCATTTATTTATTTATTTTTAATAAGGTCACGATAAGGTCTCCCCAAAGCCTTCTCTTCTGCAGGCTAAACAACCTCAACTCAGCCTTTCTTCATAGGAGTGGTGTTCCAGCACTCTGATCTTTTTTGTGGCCCTCCTCTGGACTTGCTCTAACAACAGACCAACATCTTTTTTGCACTGGGGAGCCTAGAGCTGGATGCAGTACTCCAGGTGGGGTCTCACGAGAGTGGAGTAGAGGGGGAGAATCACCTCCCTCAACCTGCTGGTCATGCCTCTTTTTATGCAGCCCAGGATATGATTGGTTTTCTGGGCTGCAAGTGCACATTGCTGATTCATGTCCAATTTGCCATCTACCATTATCCCCAAGTCCTTCTCCGCAGGGCTGCTTTCAATCCATTCACCCCCCAGTCCGTACTGATACTTGTGATTGTCCCAACCCAGGTGCAAGACCTTGCACTTGGCTTTGTTGAACTTCACGAGGTTCACCTGGGTCCACTTCTCAAGCCTGTCAAGGTCCCTCTGGACGACATCTCTTCCCTCAAGCATATCAAATGCACCACTCAGCTTGGTGTCATCCACAAACTGAGGCATCTGAATGTAATGGTACAGTAGGATTAACACCGAATAAAGATTTCCTCTTGAAGATACTGTATGACCTAAGATGAATACTGTTGGGAAGAAATGAACTGTTTTCTCACGATGTCCTTATCATTCACAGTCTGCCCCATAAGCCTCTGGAAGCCCCGAAGACCCACAAATTTTCACACATACCTCCTGTTTCTTTCATACTTAAATAATACATTATTTTTTTCTTAGTCTCTGGATATATGATTTTTTTTGTCTTCTTGGCTCTCTCATTCTTCTTTATATGTTTGTCTGACACAATTTATTATTCTTTCTACTGGGTTCACAAAGATAGGATTTCCAGCTTGGCTCAAGTAATCTTGCAGATTTTGCCATTTACAAATACTGACTTTTATCTTACA
Source organism: Fulmarus glacialis (assembly GCF_000690835.1). NCBI lineage: Eukaryota > Metazoa > Chordata > Aves > Procellariiformes > Procellariidae > Fulmarus > Fulmarus glacialis. The sequence goes on from NW_009217295.1 coordinate 52,640, forward strand.
TTTTCTGCTGAAGTAAGTTATGCTCTCCATAATTCTCTTATAACACGGTCAACATATGTCTATCCTGAGTCAAAATGTAATTTTCCCCATGTTTGATATTAGGGTAATTTTGACTAGTTATGTTATTAAAAGAAACAACAAAAACCCAATGAAAAATCCTTTCTGTAGTTTGATGTCACAGTACTTGTATTTGGTTTGAGTCTTATTCCTGCAATTTTGAAATAATTTATATTGTGGTCACTTCTGCTTAGTGGCCCCAATGTTTTCAAGCAATTCCTGTATATTATCACTTCCAATTTACTCTTCCTCCATGTGTTTAGAATTCATAATCCTGGAAAGAAGTGGTTTAAAGGATCACACATGTTTAAACCTGGCTTCTTGAGGCACTGTACTGGTTTAAGTGAATCAGACTATTATTATTATTATTTAATTATCAGAAATAGTGATTAACAATAACAGCAAATTAGTAACATCTTTGAGCTTCTTTATTGCTAAGCATTCAATATTGTTTCCTAAAGATAAAGTCAGTAATGCAATACAACTTGCTTACATTTATTTTTGTGAACTAACCTTTAAATATACAGATTTTCATCATCGGAACCCCCTTCACCGACACCTTTCCTTGCCTTATATGCAGTATTTTGGGAAGAAGACTCTCTTTCCTTTTTCTGATTTCTGTCCACTACACAGCATAATTTATTCTTTTGCTGCCATGATGTTCCAGTGATCATTCTAATTCATAATTGTTATTATGTATGTTACCTTCCATTGCTTAGTTCTTTTTTTCCCACTATACCACATTTCAGCACCCCTTTTTATTTTATTATTTATTTATTGTTTATACTGAAAGCAACACGTAAAGCCTCCACCCCCTATCTTTGAAGTATTCTGACTGGTACGGGGTTGAAACACACACTTTTCACTTGTGCAATTCGGAATACCTCTTTAATTTTATTAACAAAGCTCTGGTCTCTTCAGCCTTGATCACAAATATTACACCTGCATCAGTCTCTAATAGTGTCTGCCTCTGGCAAACGGGAATACTTTAGAATGTCTTCCTCTTACTTTGCATACTTTTTAACTCAATTTTATGTTTTTCCTAACAAAGGCAAAGGCAAAGGCAAACTTTTATTAGTTGAAGATATTATTTCAGCATGGATGATGATATGCTTATAGGGAGATAGATTTATAATCTGCAAAAAATAACAGAGTCACTGCTATTCTATAGTAAGCATAAGGAATGCTAAAATGGATTAAGGAATTTCTTCCAATTAAAAAGAAATTTAGCATCAGTTGCTTTATGGCTAAGCTTTAAAGTATTCTGGGATCCAAGTATTATTGATGGAGAACAAAATGCATTTTAAAGTGTTATTCAATATATAAGATCCCTTTATTACTGAGTTTTAACATTTGAAATGCAGTTTTTGGCTGATAGAAAGAGACATCGTAGAAGCCAAGTTGCTTCAAATGTATTTCAGATAGGCAGAGGCCAAAATCCTCCATGACTTGCTACAGATGTTAAAAAGTTTTTCAAGCAGCTGCTTTGTTTATAACTCTCAGACACTTTATCATGTTGTTGTTTTTTTTTAATGTACAATAATTTCTGAGCATATTTATCATTCAGTGTGGGAAAATAAGCAAGCACAGATTGTGATGTAGGAAGAAGGATATATAGTAACCTAAGAATTTCCACCTATCATCTCAACTTCACAGTGAACAGAATGGACACTGCATAAGCAAGCAACGTTGTTTGAAAGTCCTATTAATATTTTAGAAGTCTTAAGAATTAATGAATTCTCTTATGGTGGGTGTCATCTTCCTTTCTTTTGCAGTATTGATACATACAGCCACTATGCTGAGGGTTTTGTTGGGAGTATTTATATGACGAGGAGGGACTTTTCAAAAGCTACATGCAAAGAAACCCTCAGAAAGCCACTCCCTTTTGCTTGTTCCTTCCTCATGTTCTTTTTTTAGGAGGATTGAAAAAAGTCTAAATAGTCTCTTAATTAAATTGATTAAGCTTTTTTTTTTTAAATTATTTTATTCATTTTATCACAATCTCACATCAGCAAATCTTATTAAATAGTAAGGTTTTGATAGTTCAAATTATTATTGTTAAAAATATTTTTTATGTTAGGTACTGTGAGTAACACTGTTACTAGTTAGGCATATACGTTTTTATTAATACATGCTGGGGCGGTTCTACTTGGTTTAAAAATACAGTGGAGGTTTTTTGCTCCACCACTGTTAAAAGAAACTTGAAATCAGTTTTATTCTATGTGGAAAATGTATATCCCTTGACATTTAACTTAAGACATAGCCAGTAAATTCACATTCATGTGACAGCACAGTTCAAATTGATGAAAACAATGTATTCCTTGTGTCATTGTAAATTTGATAAAAATCTGAGCATAATAAACAAAAAATGGGGAGGTGTGTTCCTGCAAGCACTAACAAAGGTTTGCTGTTCTTTTTTTCAAGAAAGAATTTTTTTCTCTTCAGTCAATTAGTGGAATTCTAATATTTTTACTGTATAAGTTGTCATTAGTGTTTAAGGTAGTGGTTGTAAAAAAACCAAAACCAAATAAAAAACATTTCAGAAGCAAGTGAACCATGGATATTTCAGTCTGATATATTTATAACATCTGTGCTATGCCAATATGCCTTGTAAATTGGAATAGATCAGTAAACACATGCAAAAAACCAAATGGATGCTCATTTGAAGTAGTTAAGACATAGAAGTAACCTAATTTTGAGGTGTATTATGCAACGACTTAATTTAGGCAACAGCAGCTATGGGCATTCTATGTCTTTGATCATCAGGCCACATGAAACCACAAAACAAGACAGAACAACAAGTCATACATGAAAAATAAAAAGGAACAACAGGAATAATTCAGCATGAAACTAGAGTTTTTAACAGAAGACAAGATTGTCCCATTTTTTACAATGAGCACTATTTAAAAATTCCACCTGTAGGCCAAATCAGATCCTGTTAGGTTTGACACTCGAACATTACTTTAGGATTTTGCTTAGAACAAAAGAATAAAAGCCATTTTAATCAACTCTTCTTCTTTTTAATCAGTGCAACATGCGTTTCATGAACAATTTATGGCACTCGACAAAAACATGGGACTTCTTTCAGATTTGAAAAAAAAACAAAAGAAAAAGGTATCCTAAAAGAGAACACCATCACTATGGATAGAAAACAGGCAGAATATGGTAGAATATGAGCAGGCATAATTGCATGCTTTGATATTTATGATGAAAGACCTGAGCTGAAAGAAAAATGACAAAAATGCTATCTTAGCCTTTTATGAAACAAAGAAAACCTGAAGGTCGTGCAATAGTAATTTTCATCATTCCTTCCAAAGCCTTGGCAAGCTTTGAAAATTCATATGTAATAGCAGCTAGCTTTTCTAAGTGAAAGTGCTTTGAAATCATCTTGGGATATACAGAATATAAAAGAAACCTTCATTTTTCAACTGCAACAAAAGCAAAATTATATTTCAGAAATTAAGCTGACTATTTTAAATTATGTTGTCTGAGCTCTAGAAAAATCTTTCATTACATTGTACAATTAATTTTCTTAAACTCAAATGTTTTGCTCTATATATTAATTTTAAAAGAAATTACTTTTGTAAATTAGGAAAAAAGCTCTTAAAAATTACAATTCATTCACTAAAACACAGCAAAACATGTCTGGCAAAATCCACTGACAAGCGCAAGAAATGCAAGCAAGAATGAAAAAAAAATGTTTACTGTGAGATTTCTACAGCTGCATAGCATGCTGAATTTCATTTCAATCCAAATTCCTCTATGTACAAAGTAAATGGTTAAATTTAAAGATACCTACAATCTCAAATTAAGGACGCCTAAATTGTCTTTAAATTAGAATCATATTCTACATAATAATATTAATTTCTCATCTTCTGAATGGGTGCGATTTATTTTACCAATAAATCATTTTCTTGGAGTTTCTGTATTTGTTTAGACTATTGAGTCTTTTTTCTGTTCATCCCTGAAATAGAGGTTGAACACTTTTTAAAGCTGTAATTTGACCTCAATGCCTGCTTCTCCAATTGAGACTGAATCCCCAGAGAAAATATGAAAAAATAACCATCTCTGGGAGAAAAAAGTAATCCAATAGCTGGAAACTATTCCAAATTTCAGGAAAAAAAAAGTATCTCAATGGAAAAGTAAAAGGAAAGTTATCGAGACTTCCAATTTTCCTTCAGTATTACCCATTCTGCATCAATTTCCTTATTTTTTTCCTTTTTTTTTTTTCTTAGTGGTGTTTTAGGAAGTTTACTTTTTAAGAACATGGAAAGACACAAAAATTGCATTTAATAACCCAAACAAATTAAGCATCTTGCTGCCTTTCTGGTCAAAGTCAGAAGAAAATATGTTAGTTGAAATAAAATAATTTTTTAGAGGTGACAAAAGCAAAGTAGAAGCCTTTATCATGTCTGGGTTTTTTTTGTTTGGAAGGACACTGTATGTGTTCCCCTCTAGACTACCATTACTTGCACATGTGGGCAGTCCAGTCCTGCATTGTGTAGCTTCCAAAAGCTTCTTTACTTCTCCAGTATGTCCTGGCCATATGGATGAATAATGTTTAGTTTTAAGACGTTCGCTTTCATACTTTTTTCCTTTGATGTAATTCAGCCTTTCAGAACTCAGAGGCCACGTATTAGAAGTTATCTGTTCTACTTAATTAATGTTAGGCAGAAACCCACACTGTGCTTGGCTGGGTACAATTGCACAATTGGATCTGCAGGATGAACAATAAAGTGCAGCTTAGATCCTTGGGCTAAACCACCAAGAAAGAACTTTTGCCAGTGAAGAATGCAAGGAATGCTGCAAAACTGAGGTTTGAGAATAGGGCCTGTGATGGCATCCAGTGGGTTTTAAGGTTCAGAGTGGTGAACTGGTTAGGTTGAACACCTTAAAGCAGTGAGGCTTAGACCCAAATTCTTCTCTTGGAAATTCTACATTTAGATTACTAGAAGTGGGGTCAGAAACAAAGAACTATTTTTTTGTTGGTTTTAGAACTGATATTTTAGGCATGTAAAACCAAAAAATGAGGAGCCTAACAGTCTTTCAAGGAGAAAAAACAATACAAACAATACATGAAGATATCCAATGCTCTTTGATGACAGTAAGTATAGAGCCTGACAGTATTACAAAGTTAAGACAAGTCTCTGCACCCTGAGATAGCAAAAGGTACTTAAATATCAGTTCAGTGGCACAGGTGGCTGAGACTTACTCTTTTAAGTCTGAAGGTGCCATGCTTTGATTCTCAGCATCTACGGGAGAATTTTAGGTTTTGACCACCTTCTGGAAGACAAAAGTTTCTTGGCAGCTATGGAGATGTGACTTCTGCCATTATCTTGTTTACCTTTTCTTATCACTCTGCTCAGAAGAGGAAGAAGCAGCTTCCCTTAAGAATCAGCCTGCCTCCTTTGTCTCTGCGTTCTCAGAGTTTTCTATCAATTTCGGCTTTTCAGAGGAAGTCATATCATTACAGTTATGCAACCTTTAACCCTTCAGAAAGTATTATTTCTTTAAAAACCAGCACTGAAGCATTGTTAAAAAGCTTATCTTCTAAATGCATGATTAGGAATTGAGAGAATTTGTTATTCTTATCATTGTTACCGAATACTGCTATTAGTGCTATTGTTACCATTTATAGTGGTAGTTTTGTTGATTCCTATATTGGTGGTACCTAGGGTTTACAAGATAATACTCCGTCGTATTAGAAACTGTAAAAATATACCAGTATTTTGAAGAGCTTACCAGTAAAATAAAAGACTACTAACAACAAGTGGCTACAATAAATGGACTGGAGAAACACAGGGGAGTTACACCAATGTATCAACACCTTTAACTGATATAACTGTGTCTATGCTATGTGACTGTGTTATTTCAGCCAGCTTTGTCTGCAAATAGATACAGAAGAAGTTCTGAAAACTAAATGTAAAAGAGCTCTTGGAACAGAACAGAATTCCTTGGTCAAGGTTTTGGTCTAAATTGTATATAGATGCGGTGAGTTTAAATTTGTAAATCTAGCCTAAAATGCTGAGAGATTCTTCAAAACAACTAATGGAGTCCAGAAATTACACAGGGATAAACTGAAGCTAAAGGTCCAGTTGTAGTCCTGAGCTAAACAGGACACAACACCTCATTGCTGGCAGAAGAATTGTGTGTATGGATGGGATAGGCAGTATCAGCCTACTGCAGGAATTTAGAATTCTTAAGACTTTTACCTGTGTGTCAAATTTGCTTGAAATTGGTCAAAGACTTCAAAAGTTATCAGCAAGCTTGATAGATACACAGACAATTTGAGCACAATAATCTTATATTAGATTAAAAAAAGGGGATCAAGCTTCACAAAGCTTTATGGGACCAATACACAGTGGTATAAAATATTAGTGATTTTTTTTCAAAATCATAGTTCTCAGATTTTGGTTTTCATTAAGAAAATTTGGCTCAAAGCCTGAGCTGAATGTAGTGATAAAAGAATCTGGGGAGATCTTGGAGCAACAGCTCTGGGCGGTGTAAGCTGTCCCATTTTGCTTTTTGGAAAGGAGACAAATAATCATCTGAGACTACAGGATAAATCATTACCACAGGTAAAGAGGACTAGAGAGAAAAATAAAGAGATGCAGGAGACTTGACTTCACCTAAACACTAGCAAATATTGGACACACTAGAGGAGTGAGATAATGTTCTATCATATTTCAAAGACTTGCATCTAACAAATCACTTTAAAAAAAAAAAAGTAATTACGTGGAGGAGCTGCTCTTCCTAAGCTTTTGTCATTTCTGTTAGGGTTGAACTGGAAGTTAATAGACACTTCAGCTGCTCTGGGTTTCTGGAGCATACCTATATGGGTGACAGAAGAGCCGCAGAATAGGGATCTTATGTCTAAGAAGATGCTGGCAGTAAAATTATCACTTAAGATTTAACCAAATAAGTTTAGGATGAATCACCTGAGGTTACCTTAGCCACCCTCTATATTCAATGAAAAGAAATAAGCATCTCCAAAGAGCAGTTCAGTTCACCTAAGACTCAAGCACTCTGAAGGTGCTTATCTCCCTCCATTGATTACTTCTGTGCCTAGAGTGACTAGGGTACTAATTTAGTAACCACAGTTAGGTGAATACAATTAGGTCTTAATCTCCTATTTAAAAGGGCTTCTTGTTGTTTTTTTTTTTTTTCCTCTAAATGCATGGATACAACTGCTACTATTGTTGGGGAAATAAAAACTTAGGTGATCTACTTTTTTGGTGTGTCTGTGTTACTCTTACATAGATATCCAAAGAAAAGGACATATCTATTTTGTTAATTATCTGAGAAAACTTGAGTCCTGAATTAAATATTTCAAAAAGGGGTAATTAAGTTAAATATTTGACTTGTTTAGAGCTTCTTTCAAACACTACATAACTATTACATGATTATGAACCCACAGGGCTTAAAGAGAGACCAAATAACTCCTCATAATTTTTCAAATCAGAGACTATTCACAAGGTGGGGGTGGGAAGAGGAAGCCTGTGGAGAGGGCTATGAAAGACAAATCCAACACAAGTTTTAAAAGGAAGAACTTTCCTGGTTTATTACAAAAGAGAGAGGACAAATAATTTGAAAAGGTTGATAGATACAGTTTAATTAGTATAAAGACCCATCTTTCTGTATTAATCAACTTCTTGGTTAAAAAACCCGATAACAACAGAACAAAGCAAAATCAAAATAAAACAACCAGACATCCTTTTCAGCATTAAAAAAAAAAAAAAAAGAAAAAAAAAAAGGTAGCACTGCTGAGAATTCTTGGTTGTTTACAAACTCAACATTCAAATGTTTTCATCAAAAGCTTATTTCAGGCAGCAAATGAAGTAATCTTTTTGGAAAGTAATAGGATTTTATTCTCATGAGATTCCCCCACAGAGAGGTGGCCACTTCCTTAAATCAGTCAGTCAGGTATGATGATACCTCAAATCCCAACTGCTTGAAGCAAATAAATAATAAATGAAGATGGTATTTGAGTCTGAAAAATCATCCAAGAGGTCGAGATCCTTCCTTTTGGTGAACTCTGTGAGATGTGTAGTGTGGAAGCAGAAGCTAAAGGTTAGGAGCTTGACCATGCACTGCACTTCGGCTTGTAAGCTCAAAAGTGGCTACTAACCATGAACCAAACACATCATTGAAGGCTGGGTTTTTTGTGTTTCCTTTTTTTCCTCTTCATTCCTTATAGTCTAAGGTTTGCTTTCACTCCAGGGGAGTAGAGAGTCAGAAAACGCAGGAAAGAAAAGTTAGCATTCTTTCTGAGCACAAACCTGCTGCTAAGCTGGTATTTTGTATTGATTTTTCCTGAAGCCTGTAATCTTGAAAGCTTGTAACAGAGGATGAGGTAAATATCATTTTATTTGCTCAAATAGGTTTAGATTAGATTGAGATGAAAAACTAGGGACAGGCCAAATTAGGACTGAAAGCAGCAATTACAGATTATTGTTTCCAGCAGTAACTAGAATAGGTTATTTCACTGATAAAAAGGCTTGCTGAAAGAAAGAATAGGTGATTTTCCGTAGAGCCTTAAAATAATATCAAGAAAAGAATAGACAAGGAAAATATAAACAGAAATTCATAACAAATTTGTTATGTTGCATGTTAAAAAAGTCAGGCTACCTGTAGAGTAAATTAGCATGTGAATTACTGAACTTGCTTAAAATGCACAGCTTAACAATATATCCTCAGAATATATACTTCTGAATATATACAATATGGGTGCTTAGCAAACTAGTAATATACTTTTCATTGTGTACATTTTTTCTCATCTTGTTGAAAAACAAAGCATACCATTCAGCCTGAAGGATAATAATAAAAATCAGCTCTTAAAAGTAATTCCTTCTATAAAATAGTTTCTGAGGGAAAAAAAAGTGTACAAAAGCGTTCAAATGATACTGACAATAAGGCATGGAATTTAAAAGGCTTAACCATGTCTTATCTTAGAGTCTGTTTTATTTCTTCATCTTCTGAGCACTTCAAACATATGAGCTGTTATTCCATCTTTAGATCAGTAACTTTGAATTGTTCTACCTGTCATTCTGCAGTGACTAGCACAGCTAGATGTCATACAATGATTGTTTGCACTTTCATTCTTTCACATTAAATGGCAATCATCCGGTCCTTTTGATTTGTTTCTTTTATTTAGCCCTGAAGTTTTTACACTAGAATCTCATTAAAGCTGAACTAGTGTACTCCTGTCAAAAAACTAATGGAAAAAAGTTTAAAAGAGAAATGTTTCACCTATATTGTCACTTACTGGTGGAGTTGCATTTATCAAGATTTGCAGAGTTTACTTCTTTAGTTTACGTTCTTTTGGCCTCGTTCACCTCTCTGCTTTTTTTCCCTCTATTGTACAAAATTAGGATGATATGTTCTAATAAACCAGACACCTAAACAAAATAACAATGAAAAGAACAACAAATTTTATCTCCTGGAAACATTTTTTCTTTTCATAGGATAGATATTTCCTGTAAGTCAAGGATATTATCAGAGAAATTTCCTATGCAAAGGACTAAGCACTTCATTGAACAAACATTGTTTACAGAAGTATAACTGTATGTCTGAGTTACAGGAACAAACAATTAAACAAATCCTCTGTTGCTGACATTTCCAGACATATATGATAATATCCTTTGTCATTCATGCAGACAACTAAGTCCCACCTTTGAAAATAACTCTACAACCTTTTTCCCCTCCAGCAACATTTGGTTTTTGATCCAGGTAAGGCCTCTAATTACAGCATCTAAAAAAATTGATTACTGAGCTCTTCCTAAGAGTTCTCAAATTACACAGAAGTTATTTATGCAGAAGTATGGCTTGCTCTATCAGGAAAAGAAAAATCATACAAGTCCCATTTAATCTATGGTATGAAGGACAATGAAATATATATCCATTCAATAAGAATTTTCTTTTATCTTATGCTGCTGCACTGACAGATAAGAGAAATATATCATGTGGATTCTGATCCCTCTATGAGTTCCAGAAAATAAGATAAGGGTCTGCAAAATGCTGGCAAATTAATCCCAGTGAAATTACTAACCATTTTGTCTAAAGATCCGCTAGTCAGAAGGGATAACTTAGAGGTCACCTTTACTATTAATGCTGAGGGTTTTCTAGGTGGTATTGTGACATACATTGTACATCTAAATGCCCGATCTAAAAATGAATTCCTCAACATTTCTGAATATGTTCCATAGATTTAATTCAGACGATGCAAGGCTTTTCCCTCCCATGTAAAACGTGATGTTTTAAGCCCTCTGTCTCCCATTTGCCTGTGCATAAATGATGACCTCTTCCTTAGAAACTTAAATGATGTGCAAGCTGCTAGATGTCAAAGGATCTCTGTGGCTTGAACACAAAGATAAGATAGTACTTATTAATAAAAAACTATGAAATTACTCTGACATGTAACTGTTACACAAAATGCCTATTTAAGAAATGCATATATAAGAAATAATGACCAAAAGGGAGGGCATTTCTCAGCAGCTAATGACTAGATAGAAAAGTTAATAGCTGCAGGTGAAGTCAAGGTCGCATAACTCAGCCTGTCATTAATAGTTTGGAAATGCCCAGCCAGGAGGTCATCATTGCTATTATGAGCCATAGGAATATAAAAATATAAAGAAAAAAATAATTACCTTTTTGTGTTTTGAAAAGTTAGAACTAAAACTGTAGGTTGCCATGGATATGTTGTTCTGTTTACTAGAGTTATATCTTCTCAGCAGTTAAAGGCCAGGGTTGCAATTCAGCATGGTGCTGAGCCAAAACAATTAAAGCACGCAGCCCAAAAAGCAAACCTCAGCATACTGCAAGATCAAGGTTCAGGCTTATAATAAGTGGAAAAGCATTCCCTCAGGTTTAGTTTCAGCAATGAGTATTTCTGAGGCAATAATTTTAAGGTAAACCATGCCTCTTAATAAATTCGTTTTCTAATTTTCCCCATTTAAATTATTATCTGGTTTGTAAGTATACCTTTACAGCTTTGCAAAAGAAATAGATAATATACCACTAAGTCCACATTTACTCTTGAATTTCTGCCTTATTTTCATCATTCTTTTCCTTATTGATTTTCACAATAATTTCTCATTTGTTTATTCACTCTTAATATTTTTAATTAATAAAAATATATCGTAAAGACTTATCACTGCTGTGAATCCTGC
>NW_009217295.1:63877-115593 GCF_000690835.1 Fulmarus glacialis
TTTTGAACTGAGTTCCAAATGTTAAGAATTATATAAAAATATTCTTTTCTTTTTTTTTTAATTGTACTCTTTATATTAGTTGCTTCTTCCCTGCTTTTAAGTTCTAAAAGAAGATAAATAACATTATCCAACTTTGTTCATTATCATTCATTATGTGTATGTCTCAATCATGTCCTCCCTTTGTCTTACATAATGGCCTACATACTATCAAATAATGAGTAGAACTACACACAAAGACGTGCAAAACACTTCTTCAATTTTCTAGACCTTATAGCTTAAAACACGGTATGGGCGCAAGTCGGTACATTTAAAATGTTACCCCATATTTTAGGCCAGTTTAATAATGTGATAAAACTCTCATTGAATATGAGATTATAGCATCTAATTTATATCTTCAATACAGAGTTCTGAAATGTACTTTCAAAAAGTCTAAGAAAATAAAAAAATAACTTAAAAAAGTAGTTCTCTTTTTCATAGGATTCATGTGCATAACTCTGCTATCATACAGCTACATGATGTAGCTTTATTTGTCAGAATGGTTTTGAGTCTACTTGACCTGAATGACTTTTGCAGTTGCCAAAAGTGTAATAAACAGAAAGATGCATACAAGAAAAGTTCCAAGGATAAGCACAAAAATAATGAAAATGAGGTTGACGAGTGTTACCCTAAGTATCTCACAAATTTGTCACTCTATGGTGGCATGCTATCTCCATTATTCATATTAAAACATGATTATTTAAAAACGCTATTCTCTGGATTTGTGGAAGACCAGGTATAATACAATTACAGAAGAATTAGAGATAGACAGCACTCAGCAATCACGACACTGTGTCTGGAACTGAGACCAGAGTTGGATAGTTGAGAACTGAATATATTTACATAGAAAAATCAATGATAAGATTCTCACTGATCCTAGTATGACTTGGATCAAATTATTTCCTTTTACTGAGTACCACAGTCACGGTAAAAAAAACCCCAAACCCAAACATATATATATATGTATATATGTAGTCACACACATGGATATTATGTAAAAACTATTTGAAATAGAACCAAGGACATTGAGAAGCACCTGTTAATATTTGTAAACCCCATATGTTCAGACACTCAGAGAGCTTTCAAATTACGTCCAAAGGTGAATATTATCCACAACAAATCCTGTTCACCATCCAAACTGTTATGCAATAATATAGATAGTTCAATGAAATTTTTGAACCTCTACTTATATGTCCAGTAGAAAAATGCTTACTGCCACCCTCATGTCCTTCCTCCCCAAGAAAGATTTACAAAACAGATAAGCCTTCCAGCACATCCTCATGATTTGCATATCCAGGGATCCTCAGATGTGTTTGTGCAATACATTGTCAGGAAGGACAGTCCTGTAAACAGGCCAGGTTCATCTGCGAGTATTAATCTGAATTAGTGAAAAAGAATTTGAGCCAGTTTGTTTAATATCCTTTAGTAGCAAATAGATATCAATCCTCCAGACAATATGTGAGGTAATTTAAAAATGGTAAGCACGTCATCATGTGACAGTAAGCTAATCAGAGCCCTGAAGTAGAAGCATTCCACCCTCTTACAAATGAATGTTCCAGATGATTTCCAAACTCTAGGGCTGTGCTACTAAAAACAAAAAGTAAATAAAAATGCAAAAAATCAGAACAAACATTCTCTGTAATTTAAAGAGAGAAAACTTGAATTTTTTTAGTGAGAGATTAAATAAATGTTCTTAAGCTAACTTGCTTATCTTGTCCTTGCAGGTTGGGCCCTTTTTTCTAGTCTGGTTTTCTGGTTCATCTTTCATTAGCGTCCAGCATTTCTTAATTCTACAGTCTCAATCTCTAGAAAAGCTCTCACTTTTCAGACCACCATTTGAAAATTTCTTTCTCGTTTTTATGACAACTTGCAGTGTTCTTGAAGCCACAGCCTCTGGACTCCTGTGATTAATTACACATGTCAACTTTCCTAAAAAAAAAAAAAAAGTCTCTTTTACAAAACTGCTCTTTCCTCCTCTCCTCTCCTCTCCTCTCCTCTCCTTTTTTCTGGATTGCAAATTCTGGCAGCTCCTGGACATAAACAGTCTCGATGCATCCTAAGTTCAGCACAGTACTGTTCCTCATAAATATCCCTCCTCATATGCTTCATCAAACTGTTGAAGTACGGTTTCTCACAGTGGAAATTATTTCAGAATCGAAGCATATGAAGCACTAATTTTTGTCTCTATTATGAAGGAGAAGTTATATGTTTCACCTGCAAAGACAATATAAAGGATTTGAAATATCTGACATTCATTATTATACTTGAAAAGGGACATTTTTACTCACAGATTTGAACTGTATATGTGGCTCGCATTTTTTTTATTTAGAGAATAAAGGGAGATAAAATAAAGAAGGTGAAATAAAATGCTGTGGAAAGGTGTTCCTCAGGTATATGTTTCATGAAACAAATTCCCTTATTTCTTACATTGCTCTTAACAGGTCGTTGCTAAGATTTGCATCTTCTCTCTCAGCTGACCTCTTTCAAGACACTGTGGCATTTGCTGCATTTCTGGAAGAATAGCTTTGTGAAATCAGAAGTCTGTGTGATCAGACAAAGCTTTCCAGCCATGCAGTTCTCCTGCTCTGATCCACACCTACTGACATGCAAACTTACCTTGATATGACTTCTGAATGAGAAATTAATCAGTCAGAAAGATGCCAAAAGAAAGGACTTAGAAGCTGAATTATACTTAACAGTGAGGCAAATGGAAAAATTGCAGAGCAGACTAGCACATTTTTTGTGCTGTATTAGAATAAGTAAATGAGTCGAGCAATTGCTTTCAAGACACCTAGAAACATTTCTTAAGCCAGTCTTCACAATTTCTTAGAAAGTTTATTTATTATCAGAGAAAAAATACAAAATGCATTTTGTTTTTAATTAATGACAGCTCTTTCCCCTAATAAAAAAGGAAAGAACGAAAACCACCTGTACAGCATCTATTGAATTTTACAAAGCAGAGAAGCAAGATTAAATCTGTACAGCAGATCTAAAGAAAAAGGAATAAATAACCTGGGGTAAGACCTCTGGAGACCAATTTAAATGGAAACTGAAAAGCAAAGGGTTCAATTGGCCTCCTATACATAAACATATCTTTGGATTTATTATAATTACTTTTAAAGCCAGAGAGGATCCCAGACTGATTTATGAACAGTGTAATAGCTGGGATTGAAATATCAGGATGGGATATAAAAAGAAGAATATCATCCACATACAGTATTCATTTGTGTTCCTTCTTGTGTGCATCAGTAATGATACAGTAAGTTTACGACATTTCTAAAAGCCTCAGGAAGTGTTTTGAAAGCTAATGTGGAGAAAGGAGGAAAAGACGGACAACGAAGCATAAGTACAAAACTCAGGAAAAAAAATTCAAAAAGACTGTGGACATTTTATTATCACTATTTTTTTTTTCCCCCTGAGGAATATTGAAGTTCATACTCAAATCTCCAAATAGATGTCTGTGCAGTTCAGTTTCACCAACACCCAGAAAGTGTAGCTTTTTTATTCACATCAAATACTATCATTGCATCTAGGGAGACTGCAAGGGCATTATTCTTAACCTTGTCTGACCAATGCATTAGATTACTCTCATAAAATCTCAGAAATACTGGACCTTTATGTAACAGCCTGCTTAAAAGCTGCTTCTATCTTAAGGCAAGCTGAGTTTGAATAATCCTGTTTACAATGCATTTCCAATTGCCTATTTTTATTTCAAGTCTAGTAAAAATGTGATTTAGTTTCTTTTTTTTTTCTTTTTTTTTGCCACATTGTAAAACACAATGACCCTTGTAAAAACACATTAGAGGTGCTTCTAAAAGAATTCACTCATCTGCATGTACCCTGAGTCTCAATTAATTTTCTAGGAAATCTACCTTCTCACTATAAGGTTGCATTTTATTTTAAAAAGTTCTGGGGGAAAAAAAAAGGCATGAGAACTTCAACTTTTTTTTTCTCTTTTTTCCCCCAGTTCATTTAACGGCTTCTTTGTAACATTCATACCTCCACTATATGAGTATCTGTGTCTGGCTAGATTGGTCTTAATCTTGGGCAGATGGAGGGAAAAAGAAAGAAGGGTAAAGAGGAACATGTGTGAGCATGTGTGTGAGAGAAAGACCACTGCAAAATTTCAAATCAGTATGGACCATTCAAATGGATTTTCAGCACCTGCAGCTACCACTGAAGTGAATGGGAGTTCTGGGAGTTGCTAGGAAAAAAAGAATCCTTTAAAAACTGGAAACCCACTAAAACACGAGTCCTAACATGTTTCACATTAAATGAAAATTTTCATAATTACTCATAGAAATATTCTAATGTTTCATTAAAATAATTGCTTATCTAGGAACCTGTGGTCTCTACTTTAGCCCTGTGGACTGTGCAAGTATTCCCTCTATTGTTCTCCATATTTGAGGCAAGAATACACAATATATTTTTCTGAGAAAGAATAAAGCAGGTTAAAGAGCAATAATCATCCATCCTTAAAGTAGAGACGGCTGAGCTTCAGAAGTTAGTTTTGTAGTTGTTGGTATAAAAATATCAAACAAAATATATCCTCATTCTCAGTTTTTCTCTTATACATTTTTTTCATTGGCAGATAACACAAATGCTATTCTGGAAGTAGTGATTTAGTGAATTAGTGGTTCTGTGATGTTAGTCGATCTAATTTAAATCCACTAAATACAGAGGTTC
This sequence comes from Fulmarus glacialis, assembly GCF_000690835.1. NCBI lineage: Eukaryota > Metazoa > Chordata > Aves > Procellariiformes > Procellariidae > Fulmarus > Fulmarus glacialis. Next base: position 68,600 of record NW_009217295.1, read on the forward strand.
TGAAGGTATCTAAAAAATTAAGAAACAGTTACCTCTCCCTCTCCTTGCTTCTTAGAATCATAATTCTAGCAAGGCAGTTGGCCCTTAGGACTTCTTTTAAAAAAGGGGTTTCCAAATAGCAAGTCCTTTATCTCACCCATTTGCAAATCCAAGTGATAATCACATGCTGTGACTCCCTTCCCTGCGATATACCTCATAAACTTTACAACACATTGCACCCCTATATAGGGTGGGTTTCGCCCAGTTTCTGTCCTGTGCTGATTTCCAGATCCTAGGTGATAAAAATAACAGGAATTATAATTTACTAGGTTTATTACTCTAGAACTTACTCCCTTACTTTAGCTGAGGACAAAACCAGTCTTGAACTATAAGCTACCAAAAGGCAAAATGAAGGTATTGTCTCTTGAAAAGCTTGCACAATTTAAGCCCACAATGGTGTGATACAGGCATTGAATACCTTTGTGTGTATAGACTGATATCCTTATTTAAAGGATATTTAGAATATCCTGATTGAGGACACTGACTTTTTATAGTCCTGACTGAGGACACTGACTTTTTATAACACCTATTGACACTCAGTGGAGTCTCTGGATGAAAGAACAGTGTATGCATTTTGGTTAACATGTTCTTATCCTTTCTTATAACTAAATACGCAAATGAACTCTCAAAAGGTGTGTTTATTCTTTACCATATGATGTTCATTAAAAGAGAGCTTGTGACTATTCAGTAGGCAGCTGGTAAAAGGGGGTTGAGTGAAGGGTGAGTGCAAGTTTTGCTGAGCAATAAAAGAGTAAACATGGAAGTACTTGTCCCTCACACAGTAGGGTTTGAATATAATCATACTCTTACTTTCACATTGGGAAAACAACCTTTGATGCAATACTGAATTTAGAAGATAGGAAAGGGCAACTAACAGGTCAGTCTGCAATTTCTGTATCTTTTGTGTAGTGCAGTATGTAACATTCCAGTTGGAAAATTATAACTAAGGAGCATTTGTCTCCAGCCTTTCTGTAAGTGTACAGACCTAAAGAGACATGCAAAAAGCACTGACATTTCTCTTCATTATGTAACCACTTTTTAAAATGCATCTGAGTTTGAATGAGACAAACCTTTGCTGAACTATGTACCTGTGCGTAGGTAGAAAAATTTTGAACTACTTACTCCAAGGACAGCAGTTTGTTTAGTAAAACTGTGTTATCTGCTGTTGATAACTACACTCTGTCTCCTACTTTATCACTTTTATAATCACATGCATTTCTAACGTGCTCATGACCACAGTGTCTGCTCATTCTCCTTCTCTTTACCTTCTTGTGATACGAGCAAGGATGATCTGGTTCTCACAGTGTTGAAATGATGAATGGATCCAAATTCCTTTCAGATTTCCAGAAATAATGAATAACAAATATTTTGCTTGACATTAGAACCGAAGTGTTGAAGGATAAAACAGCGAGCCAATCCTTTGTTTTCCCTCTTGAAACTAGTTTGTCTGGATAACCTGGTGACCTATAGTTAGCATCCCAAATTTCAACATATTCTCCTTGCCTTTATATCATTTTGTCCTTCATATTTCGTTTTGGAGTCTGCATTGCAGGGTCAGTCCACGTGAGTTTTCTTCTTGCTCTTTACTAGCTCCCAGCAGGTGGATAGGAAAGTGGGAAAGGTAACGACAGGAAGGACTAAGATTATCACAAAAAGTAATTAAGCATAGAATAAAAAATAACTACTTTAATTTTCTGAGAACCTTATCTGAAGTTTTTCTGTACTTAGTTCAGCTTGAATCTGACTATAAAAATGCTGTACGCTATGCTGTTTCATTTAGATTGAAACAAAATTAATAAAATCCTTTTTACATACTCTATCTATTCATTTTTCTAGATTTCTAGCTTTTTGCACATTCCAGTGTCTCTGACCTTGCAAAAACATTGCCTTTTGTTTAACTTCAAGTGTGATACTAATCCAGTTGACCTACTCATGATCTTCAGGTTGAGAAAATGTATAAACATATGAAGAATTAGGGACTTAATTTATTTTCCTGGAAACCAATTAAGTTATAGATAAATGAGCTAGCCAAACAAAACTTTACAAAGCATGGAATACTATTTTCAAATATAGATTTGAAAAGGTCATTTGCAAAATTCCATTTAGAAACAGTCTCTGCCAATAAGATTTTGTTTTCTATCATGTTATTTAATATAGAGTTCATTTTTTTCCTACTGCTTATGAAAATTGGTCCAGTTTTTCAACATAAATTTTTGCTAAAACATATATGCATCCCAATATTTTGGTTTTTTCCTTACTGTTTTAAGAAAATGTATCTATCATATAAAAGAAAACGAGTAATTACCCCGTTCTGACTATATGGTTTCTGGATCTTCCAAGTTTAGCTAAATTATACTTCACATACAGTCAAGAATGCTTTATTTTGATTTTGGAGACTTCGTGTAAATATTTTCCTAACTTTCCAGACTAACATGCAATGTGATGACATGCACGGAGATATTTCTGTCTTCTGAAATCTTCAGAGTTATTTTCTCCTTACATGGTAGCTCTTAAAGTATTCTTGGACAAATATTAAATAATATTTAAAAGAACATATATTAAGACTGTTCCTTATGGCATTCCTACCTTAGTGCATAAGCTTCAAACTGTATTAGCCTCTTCCTTTTTCTTAGCTTACTCTCAGAAGACAGAAAATTAACACTAAGTGTAGTTACTTTAATAAATCAGGGAGTGTGTGCAGTGGCTTGAACCCAAGAAATATATTTTTAGCTTTTTTATTTTGTGGAAGATTTTTAGTGCACTTACTCTTAAATCCTTTTATTGTGGAGAAACTGCATTGCTGTTAATGATTGTTCTTTTGAATGTTATTTGTGCATATGTACCATGTGTATTGCAGTAAAGACAGGAAAGTTTTCCTGGAAAGAGCAAGTAAAACGGACAAGATATTAAATATGAAAAACCAGGAGTACTTCCAAATTATACTTGACAAAATCAAAGGAAACAAAAAGAAGAAAAAAGCTATAATAGCATTAGAAAGGTTTCGCTATGTTTTGTTATTATTGCCCACTTGAAATTTGCTTCATATGAGTTCCACCCAGGGAAGCATTTTACAAAAAAAAAAAAAAAAAAAAAAAAGAAGAGAAGGAAAAAAAAAGGAAACAACCCAAGCTCTATTGAATTATCTGTTAAAAATTTCTTCAAGATTACACAGATGTGTAAAGATTTTCTCAAAGACAAAAACTAAGTGCCCCACTATCAGAAGCTCCCTAAATTGTATCAAAACTCAGTTTATATTCCCACAGATATCTAACAAGCTGTGTATATGGTCTTGGATTATAGACTGGGAAAAATCAATAGCTTGCTGTCTCAAAGGCACCAATATAGATTATGAATCACAGCCAGGAAGTTGTCAGTGATCTCGGCTGCCAACAGTGCTTCAGTAAAGATATTTGCTAGCTCATATTCTTTTAATGTGCACCTTTCATATATGAAACAGAACAGGTCAATTTTTGACAGAAAAAAAAAAAAAAAAGGAATTTTAGGCAAAGCTGTAGTAGATCACAAAATAATAAGCATCCAATCTTACCTAAATAATGACTTTTTACCAGAAGGTTGAGGTTTTTTGTTTGTGGTTTCCCCTCCCCCCTCCCCAGAAGAAAGATGTCCCTCCCACATTTTTCCCTCTTTAGCCCATAAATTATTTGTATCTGCTGACACTAGTTCATACAGGTGTAGGAAGTAACAAAAGAACTAGGAGGAATTCACTGAAGGAAAGCAATGGCAGGATTTTTATCTATTATTCTTTGACAATCATATTGTAATACAGGGATATATAAGATGACTTCAAGGAATAGAGAAGTTTTTAATGTGAGGTAGCCTCTTGAATTGCACAAATTGTGCATGAAAATACCACGCTGTCATTGCTTTTCAGAGAACTACATTTAGTAAAATTACAGAACGAGTAAATAGAGAGGATTTTGTCCCATTTTGTTGTTTCCAGAAACACTTGAATTAAATAATAGGTACAAAAAGAATTAACTTTCTTCTTGTACTAAAAGTATATTTTGAGGTACTTCTGAACCTACTGTTAGGCATCTAATATACATGCTCTGAATTTCCCTCTGAAGGCACAAACTGCTCTCCATTGACTATGTAGAGAATGGAGTCTAGAAGTTCTAAGTCTTTGTTAGAACAAAGTAATTATTTCTATGACCTAAATAAAAAAAAAAAAAACAGCTCTCCACCACATGACCATTTGTTGCTACACTAGAGTGCTGTTTTGAGTGAAGTCTCTGGAGTTTGTCAAGTTATGACGGCTGTAAGAACTTGAACATACGAATAAATCAACTCTGGGAAGATAAACCAAGTTAAAAGAAATCAGCTGTAGCATTTTAAGCTGGTGGTGAACAGCATCCAACCCAAAAGGACTGATCATATTTAGATAAAAATTTTCCCACAGGCTTCCTTATTTGGAGACAGTATAGATCCGGACTGAGCACACGGGGAAACAGGCACTACCTGTGCTATCCATATTCCTTCTGTTTTTTCTTCCTCCTGGATACCACATCACATCTGAGCCTCTTCTACAATGTTGAGGGCTAGAGATCAGGAGGTTTGAGGGAAAAGACAATGAAGGACATGTAAGTCCAAGTGCTCTACGTCTTTCCCTGATACATGTGCTGATTTCACATTGAATACTTCTGTAGCAATATTAATGGCCTTGGGACTTCTTTGTAGTTGATGTTATGTGTTGTAAGGTGACACACTGACAGCATTGATTTCCAGACTAAAGCTATCAGTAGAAAGTAAGGGACCATTGAAAAGACTGGCCTTGCAAGTGATTGATACAAATGTAAGAGCAATATTGCAGGAATATTTGTACTGTGTTTAACCAGTTTTCTAGAACTGCAGCTATGATAATCTTCACAGACGTTCAAGTCCAAGTACAAATGGATCGAAACCAAAAATAGTTTTTGAGTTGCCTTTTTGAGAAAGACACAGAAAACTGATGATAGAAACTGGATATATCTGCATAATTTTTGCACTGCAGGAGATGGAAGTAAATTGAGTGAGAATAATAATTAATGTTATGCAAATGAGATAACTTTTTTGAAAGAGAAATTCAGACTAATTTTTTGTATTAGCAACATTCTTCAAGATCCTGGCCATCTTGGCATCAACTAGTTTAGCTGAGGGCTTATTTCAGCATCTCCTATGCTTTTACACTGATAAAAGTCTTTCTAAATAAGACTTAATTCTTTGTCTGTGTATGAGATGATTCTGCCTTTTTTTTTTTTAGGACTTTTTTTTATCCTAAAAATGCAGTCTCAGGATTCCCCAAATTATTTGGTTTAAGGACAAGTTTAATTAACAGATTAGGCTGAAAAATGGTGTGGAAGAAATCAGAAGTGATGAAAACTTACTTTAGCATTTCTTGACAGAAACTTAAAGTTTTTTAGACTAAACTGACAAGTAAACTATTCATTTTCCACTTGTGAATAAGGACACATATCACTGAAATTAGGTCTTTTGCTTCAAATAAAATAAAAACAATCAGTTTTTTAAAATGTATTCTACTTTTTTTGATCTTCCTGAACCAACAATTATTATTTGTAAATCTTTAGACTACAAGCAGTATTTTTAGTGAAAATTGCAGGCATTTAAGCTAAAAATTGGTATTGGTAGCCTCTTTTTTATTATATTACAAGATTTCAGGTTGTACAAAACCTCTGTTAACAAATTCTTGCGGAAATATTGCTGCAATTCACTACTTTGCTAGTGAAATGGGATTTATCATATAAATAGGTTATACGGCTTTCCGGCAGCAGAAACTTTCCTCTTCAGCTATGTACATGCCCAGTGCCCTGAGGGCACTGCCAGCCCTGCCTGTCCCTGTCCTGTGGGGCCTCCCCCACCCTGCCCAACACCCAGGACCCCATTTCAGCCCAGCCCGGGCCCCTCAGTCCCTGTCTGAGCTCACAGTTGCAAGGGTCAGGAGTTTCCTTGGACTACGGGGCTCCTGCCCAAGGACTATGGGGGCCCTCATGGGGAGTGGCAGGGCAGGGCAGGGTAGGGCCTGGCAGCCCATCCTACCCCCCAGACAGGAGCAAGGCAGCGGGGGGCAGCCCCAGCCCTGGGCAGCGGGCACCTTCCTGGGGACAGGGACAGGCCGAGGCTGCCAGCCTGTGGGTGGGGCTGGGGATCAGGCCCAGTGAGAGGAACCAGGGTCAGATACATCTGCAGGATTGCCAGAAAAGACAAAAAAACCATGGAGAATTATCATATACGTTCTCTGTGATTCACAGGCCTTTAACTTTTCAGGCAGGGTCATTACAACTACACTATGTAAGATTTTTGCTGAGCTTGGGAAAAATCTTGCTAAGAGACTTTCATTTGAACAGGACTTCACGTTTTTTTGGAACGTGAAAGGTAGTAACTAATAACTACAAAACTCTGTCTTGCTACATATAATAATAAGACTTTCAAGTTCAGAAACACTGCTGGATCACCATTAGCAGAGCTACTTAATGCAGAAGAGGCATCAGTGATTATGCAGCTGGACTGAATTGCTTTCCCAAGGAGCTAACAGTCTATGCAACCACCATTGCCAGCGATTCTCTCCCTTGATCATTGCAGAGCTGCTCACTAGACATGGGGCAGTAGAACACTATCCATCTTTCAAGCACTGAGCCAATGAACTTGAAATAAGTGTTATAGCCTAGGAAAGACTTCACTCCGTTCTTCTCATGTTTCTGAATCTAGTACCTATATGATTACTTTGGATAAGCCTATGCCTCTTGGTCTTGATAATACAACTTTTTTTTTTTTTTAGGACTTTCTTCAGCTCCTTCTACTTGAAGGATCTAAGTGTATGGTAAAAAAGTAGCTGGAGCTTGGTAGAGTATATGAATGTCTTCAAATGAATTGCTAGCATGTGTGTTCCACTATGAGGCTTAGTATTTTACTACATTCAGCAGCAAAACATTAATAATATACGTATGACTTTAGATATGCCCTTTATCAAGTCTTGATAAAATTTGTATGAAGAATTTGAGAAGAATATTATTCTACATGTACATAAACGAAATATGATTCTTTTGTCTAAACTGTTCATTACACTTGCTTTCTAACACATTCTAGTACTTTTACGCTTGCATTGTAACACAAGGTTGGTATTAGCCACCAGCTTTAATTTGCATTTGTTTATCGTAGTCCACGATCTCTTTTGAGTGGAAAGAAAGAAATGCACACTTCTCTAGTAGTTCTCTTTTTTTCCTGAATGAAATATAAAAAGTGGCATAAATCTTTTTTTTTTTTTTTTCAGCTGATTGCTCTCTCTATTCCTTATTTTATCTCTATTGTATTTTTTTGGTGATGTCTCCAAACTCTTTCAAAAGCTCTTCATTACAGATGTTAAACTCTTTAGATCTATGATGCTAAATAGGTTTGTCGTGGTTTAACCCCAGCTGGCAACTAAGCACCACCCAGCTGCTCGCTCACTCCCCCCGCAGTGAGATGGGGGAGAGAATCAGAAGGGTAAAAGTGAGAAAATTTGTGGGTTGAGATAAAGACAGTTTCATAAGTAAGGCAAAAGCCATGCACTCAAGCAAAGCAAAACACGAAATTCATTCACTACTTCCCATGGGCAGGCAGGTGTTCCGCCATCTCCAGGACAGCAGGGCTCCATCACGCGTAGCAGTTACTTGGGAAGACAAACGCCATCACTCCGAACACCCCCCCCTTCCTTCTTCTTCCCCCAGCTTTATATACTGAGCATGATGTCATATAGTATGGAGTACCCATTGGTCAGCTGGGTTAGCTGTCCTGGCTATGCTTCCTCCCAGCTTCTAATGCACCTGGCAGAGCATGGGAAGCTGAAAAGTCCTTGACTATAAGCACTACTTAGCAACAACTAAAAACATCAGTGTGTTATCAACATTATTCTCATACTAAATCCAAAACACAGCACTATACCAGCTACTAGGAAGAAAATTAACTGTATCCCAGCCAAAACCAAGACAAGGTTCCATTTCAAAATACTGAAGTAAACACATAATTTATTTTCTTCACATTTAGTTATTTCTATTTCTCCAGAGTACTGAATCTAGAACATTTAAGTGTGCTAAACAAAGAATCTACTTTAAGGAGCATATGATCTAAAGACCTGATGTGGCAAAGTGGATAAACACACTGAGTACTGTACTGTACTGCTTGTACAATCTTTAAGCGAAATGTTTTTTCTTTGGTTCGTTGGTTGGCTTTTGTGGTAGCAAAGCTAACCAGCATATATGCGTACTGTTGTTTAAAAGTAAGGAAGAGAAGAATGAACACTATAGAGGAAAGAGCACAGAGCATGAGAATATTATAAGTTTATCTTCTTATGATGTAGGGAACTCATTCTGCACCATCCAATTGTGACTTGTCTGTCATATTAAATTGTGACATCAAGACCAGATATTCTTTTAAGAGATAATTTTTAGCTTAAATTGAAATTATGGGCCTGATTCTAGAATGTCTGTGTAAAAATTGTTATTTTGTTATGTACAAAAGTAGCATATTCTTGGTATAAAAACCTATGGATTAAAAGAAATTCCTACTTCATTCAGCTTGGTTAGAGATTTGGTACATCCTAACCAATACTTTCCTGGTGCTGGATGCTTTTTCTGAAGGAAGATAGTGTCATTAGTATCTTTTTTGCCCTGTCTTGGTATTCTCTGCATTTTAATTTTGCCTCTCTTCATTTCAAATGTCTATCTAAAAATACTGGGACAATTTAATCCAGTGACAGTTAGGAGATAATTTAGGGCAATTCTTCACTAGTATAAAACAAATTGAATTGGCGTAACTACATCTTTATTAAATGTCTCACTGCTGCTGGTAGGACTGATGGGAATGAAACAGAGGGTGTGATACTGTTTCATCCTCCATAAAGAGGTTTCACAGAAATCTTTACATCTAACTTACTGTGCTGGGTTTGGGGTGGAGATTGTAATGGAAATACCTTTAAATTGTTGTAATCCATGATTTGAGTTGCATGTTATAGGAATTACTATAGTGAGAACCACCTGAACCAATGGAGGACAAGCCTTACAAGAAGCAGTGCAAGTGCAGAGGTGACCAGCCCTGAGCTGGCTTTGGTGCCCAATAACTCCACGCAACACACCACCTCTCCTGTCCTGAGTGAGCACCGTAACAGATAGAGCCCAAAATCATGGAATAAATGAACTCAGGGAACATTTTGTGGACATCTATGGACATTTTACAGGCATTTTACAGACATTTTACAGGGGTGGTCCATAAACTAGGGGAATGATACCTGCATATTATATCAAAGGATGGGAAGGGGAATGGTGGTTAATGAGGATGTATTGGATAGTGTGGGACCTGAGCATGATGTAAATGGTATGGAGTAAGGGGTGGAGAATGTGCTGGTTTGGGCTGGGATAGAGTTAATTTTCTTCATAGTAGCTAGGATGGGGCTATGTTTTGGATTTGTGCTGGAAACAGTGTTGATAATACAGGGATGTTTTCGTTATTGCTGAGCAGTGCTTACACAGAGTCAAGGGCTTTTCTGCTGCTCACCCCATCCCACCAGCGAGTAGGCTGGGGGTGCACAAGAAGTTGGGAGGGAACACAGCTGGGACAGCTGACCCATCTGACCAAAGGGATATTCCATACCATATGATGTCATGCTCAGTATATAAAGCTGGGGGAAGATGGAGGAAGGGGGAGATTTGGAGTTATGGTGTTTTGTCTTTTGTTACATGTGATGGAGCCCTGCTTTCCTGGAGATGGCTGAACACCTGCCTGCTGATGGGAAGTAGTAAATGAATTCCTTGTTTTTGCTTTGCTTGCATGTGCAGCTTTTGCTTTACTTATTAAACTGTCTTTAAAACCCACGAATTTTCTCACTTTTAGTCTTGTGATTCTCTCCCCCATCTCACTGCAGAGGGAGTGAGCGAGCAGCTGGGTGGTGCTTGGTTGCCAGCTGGGGTTAAACCATGATACTCATGTAATATAAGATAGAGTTATTTCTTTGCAACTTGTATTGCAGCAAATTTCAAGAGACTAAGAGGTCACATGAAGCTTTGAAAGACTGCCTTCACTGCATCCATAGGTCAGACGTAGCTGAGTATCTGATCCATTTACTTTTTTCCCTCAAGTGCTTCACACACTATTTTTGTTCTTTCCTACTTACAGTAAAAGAGCTGGTTTTATGACATCACAATGACAATGACGATGGAGGGAAGAATACTTCACACAAGTTAAACCTTAAGAAGTAGACTTCCCATTTTCATCACAACAGTACTATTAATAGAAACAAGCAAACAAAACCAGAAAATGTATGTTGGACATCTTTGATTAGTGTTTTACAAAGTGTTTATGATTGGACTGCATTGTTTCCAAATGTCATCATAACATTTTTCCTTATTGGGCTACTTGTAAGCCAACAATGCTGATGTGACTAGAAATCACTTCCTGAAGGAAAACTACAATATCTAATACAAGACTACCCAAACCTAAAATACCTAAAAGAAATATTTTTCTCTTGGGAATAGTTTGTCATGCTTCTCATAGTTCTAAGTGATCATGGTTAATGAAAATATCCCATCAAAGAACTTGAGAATGCTAAGTATGAAGAAAGCTAAGTACGAAGAAGATAAGCCTGACTAAGGCAAAGCTTTAAAAAAGAATGCCTGGGTGATCTTATTATAATCGCCTCAGAAGACTGTGCCTATTGATACAAAATTAACTGTATTTATTAACCTAACAAAATAAAAATTAATCCTGTGGAATAAAATTTCCAAGAAAGGAGTATGTTTGTAATAATCAAAGATAGCTTATTAGCTTCAGCTGAAGGTTTTACTTTCTTAAAAATGGAAAGGGAAAATGATATTAAAAAATTTTCCAGGATTACTTAGAAACAAACGAAAACCTAATAAAATAAAATTCCACTGAACTCAGCTGTTGTATAACTAAAGTCACAAAGAATTTTTTGAGACACAGTAAAATTTGGTCAGGAGTATTTACTTTTTTGTCCAGAAAGCATGCACGGTAATTTTCCCTTCTAGTTTTCAGATGACTGGAAAGAAAGAAGTTCAAAATATTTTTTATCATTCAAAGATATAGTTTTCTTTTCTTCTTGCTGCATCCATTTTCTAGAGGTCAGAGTAATTTGAGGCTTTCTTCTTTATCCCTCCTTCAGCTGACTTTATAAATATTTTTCTGATGTGTTCTGTGGTGTAGTCAGGAACAACACTGTCAGTCGTTCCGTAAAACATGTAACATTAAAATTGTGTAAGGTTCTGCCAGTATAGCTGCAGCAATCTCTATAGCTAGCAACAAAATAATTGTGCATGGGAATGCCAAAAGCTTTTTTGAATATGAATTTTAAAGGTGTTTCTTTCAGGCTCTTCTTGGAAATATCTATGGAATGACTGTATAAGCAGAGTTTAAATTAATGATGTTATGTGTTTGTCAGGGAGTTCTGATTCTCATTGTTAAAATAACTGATAAACATTTATTAAAATGAGAACAAATTCAGCAATTTAATGTGTTGGGAATTATTTAATCAGCTATAACTTTATTAATTTGGAGTCAAGACAATGAAAGTGAGTTACTCTCAAACTGCACATGACGTCACCCCACAGAATCTGTTTCAGAAGTACAAGCAAGACAATACAGCTTGCACTATACGGTATGTCCATAGATATTTACAAACCATCTCTTGAATTTTAGCATTATATTTTTGTATAAAGATGTAAGAGAATAAAATATAATAAGGATATTTCTTAATTGTTACTTTGAATATTCTAAGGTTTCCTTTTCAAAATTAAGAAGATATACAAGATTTTATTATTTTGTAGATTAGCTTCTGAATCCTCTATCTATTGCTATTGAGTTCTCAAAGGATGCATCTCCATTAGCATTTTATTACATTGTTTTGAACCGAATTTCCTGATTGTCCCTACTTATTATGCTTTTATTCACATCACAGAGTGTTCTCAAACAGCACAAACTGAAATAGTTTTGGATAAAATCCAACTGGAAGATACACTCCACAAATCACCTAGCACCAGTCCATGGTACCAACAGGGGCTATTTTGAAATCAAATTCCCTAAAATGTGTGCAGTATGAAAGCTGGGTCCTTGACACTATTGTTTCACTCTAACAATTCTTTCCTATTAGGCTAAACTATTTGATAATATAAACATAGCATACTAGAGGTTTTCTGTAAGATTTAAGGACAAAAGAGCACCACAGAAAAGCCCCAAGAAGGAAATGCTTTTCACTTTTTGGTGACAGGTTTGGGTTTTAATCATTATAGTAAGAAAAGAATTCTCTAGTAGGAAAATTTTCATCTAGATGCAAGGTAAAAAAGTGGGATTTTTTAACTGATTTGAACTGATGTTCTGCATTGTAATGAACATTACATTTAACTTCATTCCAGACGGAGAAAAACACTCTGTTCCTCCAGACACTACTGCTCAAGCTCAAACTAGGCAGCCTATGTCCTGGAATCTGGTTGATTCCTTAGGGTGCTAATGAAAGCAACACCTAAGACAGAGACACCATACATTCTTCAGTCTTTGCACTATGAACAAATGATTTGTCTTTGGACAAAAGTTGGCAGAAAAGCCTGAAGTATCATATTAATAAGGTAATAAACATAAGAATATTAAAACAAACAAACAAATGGTCCAAAAAAGGAAAGACAGATTGCTTTCTGTAAGATAACAAGGGCTAGTATTTCGGGAAATCTGAATAAGCAGTTCCAATATATATAAAATGACCACAAAGTGATGAACTTTAAACATTTTCAGTTTCTCCCTTTCACAAAAAGCAAGTTCTCAGCAAATCCAGTACATTGGCTAAACTTCTAAGGCTGAAGTTACAACTAACACAGCTTCTGATATCTCGGATCATTTCAAGTTAGGTCGTATATCTATACAACAATCTCTCCACTGTACCATGTAGGCTTACCTTGAATGATAAAGGGTAAGATTAGCATAGGATTTCTCTTCACCATCTCACTTGACTTGAGATAGTGTGTTTGAATTACTTAGCCTGAACTTAACTTGAGTGAAACTACAGAAATAGAAAAAAAAACCACTTTAGCTGTACAAAGTGACCTCAGGAGGAGCACAAGTATGTCAACAGCTAGGAACACAATGCCAGACTATTTACCATGCTGCATAGTGGGAGGACAAAAGACAACCAGCATAAACAGAAACAAGAGAAGTTTAGACTGGACATAAGGAAAACTTTTTCCTCATGAGTACAGTCAAGCACTGGAACAGGTTTGGGCAGTCTCCATCCTTGGAAGCTTAGACCTGACTGGATAAATACATGAGCAACTTGATCTGATCTCACAGCTGACCCTGCTTTGAGCAAAAGGGTGGACTAGATACTTCTTGAGGTCCCTTCCAACCTGAAATATCCTATGAACCTCTGGTTCCACAGTATATTGTTGTATCTCATATAGCTAAATCCCTACTGAATTACTAGTTCTACCATTTCAGCAGTGTTTGTGTCCTCCCCACTGCAACAGACCAACTAGATCGAACTTAAATAAACACTTAACTTATGCTAGAGATTTTTGTGGGTGCATTAACTTCACCATCCATCACAAGGGGTCATTCTTATTTGTCAGTCAGTGCTATTAGGTACATGGTTATTTTTATGCATATGAATACTCTTATGTGGAAAGAATAGGCCTATTCATACAAAATTAGATATTACTATAAGATTCCACAGACTCATAGCCTAAATAAACAGCCTACAAAGAATGGAACAGTGAAAACTATGTCTTAAGAGTTTTTGTTGATTTTTAAAATGTAAGTCTTTTCGGTTAGCCGATTAATTATTTTTAATCATTCTTATAGTGTCTTAACTCATCAGAATATTTTTATGAATCTCTGTAATTATTATAGAAGCTACTTATTATCTACTTTTAGTATTTTAACATTGTGTTCTTCAAGGTGCAGGAAGTGACGATCTCAGGTATTACTGCACAGTTCAGTTTATTTCTGTACACAAAGTGGAATTTTAAATATGAAAAAAGTCCCAGCTGATATAATCTATTTCGTGGTTTTGTTTACTAGGTCCAAACTTGCACTTTTACTATAGTGAGAGAAATACAAAAGAGACCTAGCTTTTATCACAATAGAAATTACTTTCCAATCATAGTGTAGCTGTATATGCTATGCATACACACATAGACAATTATATGCACATATATGCTATTGTGGTTTAACCCAGCAGGCAGTCAAACACCATACAGCTGCTCACTCACTCCCCCCACACCCAGTGGGATGGGAGAGAGAATCAGAAAAAAAAAGTAAAATTGAGATAAAGACAGTTTAATAGAACAGAAAAGAAAGGGAAAATAATAGTAATAATAGTAATGATAATAATGATAATAATGATGATGATGATAGAATATACAAAATAAGTGATGCACAATGCAATTGCTCACCACCCGCTGACTGATGCCCAGCCAGTCCCCAAGCAGCAGTCGCTGCCCCCCGGCCAACTCCCCCAGTTCGTATACTGAACATGATGCTTTATGGTATGGAACACCCCTTTAGCCAGTTTGTGTCAGCTGTCCTGGCTATGCTCCCTCCCAGCTTCTTGTGCACCTGGCAGAGCGTGGGAAGCTGAAAAGTTTTTGACTATGTAAGCACCACTTAGCAACAACTAAAACATCAGTGTGTTATCAACATTATTCTCATCCTAAATTCAACACACAACACTATACCAGGTATCAGGAAAAAAATTAACCCTATCCCAGCTGAGGGATATGCATACATGATCATGCAGTTTTCAATACTGATCCATTTCCCTAATGGTCTAATGCTGTTTTCTTAGAATCAGGACTGCTGAGATGATGAGCATAATAATTTAGTATGCCACACATGGTCTCTCTTCTACTTTTGCTAAGTTTTAGAGGATGCTGACTTTGTGCAATTTTCTTTGACACTAATTTAAAGGACTCTACAGTAAAAGGCATCAGGAAAATCAGGTACAGAAACATCAGAGAATAATGTATTAAGTCTAGTTTCTTGCTAGAAGTAAAAGTATCTTCTGTGTTTTTCAAATGAAAATGTGTCGAAGGGAAGGGAAAGGAAGGGAAGAGAAGGGAAGGGAAGGGAAGGGAAGGGAAGGGAAGGGAAGGGAAGGGAAGGGAAGGAAATAAGAAAGGACTCAAAACTTTATAATATCATGGATATAACTGGCCAGTTTCAAATTTATTATGGAACAACCTATTTGCAATTATTTTAATTATATTGTAAATATAAATAAAAGAGATTGAAGAAAAAAAAAAAAAAGTTCTTTTTTTGTTTGTTTGTTTGTTTCCAGACCAAAGGTGGAACTTTTAAAGTGAATGTAACTCCCCTGATTTTAGGAAAGTTAGATGTATTCAGAGCATCTGAAGATTTCGCTCTTGATGTAAAACAATAACTTTTCTGTTCAGAAAAATAACTATTTAGTTATATAGCTATTTAAAATGGGCACTTAAGCATAAAGGGATAAAGTACAGGCATAAAATTAATTGTACATTCTCTTCCAAAATTATCCGGTATGCAGCTACCACAGCTCTGATTCCTAATTACAATGCCTTCTACTCTGTGCCCTATAATGGCAATTGAGATTGACATAGATGGCTTTGCTATTAATACCCAAAAATGAATCATTTAAACTTGGCATACAGCTTTTCCCAAATGGAGGACCTTTGCTTTTCAAGTCTGACAGGTTTTTAAGAATATTTATTTTACTTCATATTTGTCTTTTTAAAAATTTCCTGTTGTTTTTTGTCAGGGTGATAGCATAATAGCAATAAAGTGGCAGTTGTTACTGTGTTGCTCATTGCAAATAGATCAGAGTTTCTCAGTACCTTCTTTAAGAGTATGTTAAAAATTAATATAATATCTTTCAGAAATAAATAAACAATTTATATGCCAATTCCCATTACTTGACCTATAACAATGCCTTTTCTAAAGGTTTGTATACTAAGTATTAGCAGTATGTGTGACTGCATTGTATTAATGATAATCTTTTTTCTTTTTATAATTTATTTGGAATACGCCAGGTTTCTGGAATGATTCTGCTGGCTAAACATACAGGCTCACTGTTGCACCGATGGCATGCACACAACCTAGTAGATATGATATGAGATCTATGGGCCTCTGCACCTTTCAGAACAGCTGCTAGAGGCCAACCAGGATACTCTACAGAGTCCAAAATGTCATGAGGCATCTATGCTTTGGTACCTGAATCGCTCTCGTTGCTTCCAAAATCATTAAAAAATCATTTGAAAGAAACAAACAAACTTTTCTATATAGTTTTTTGATTAAAGAATGTTGCAGTAATCATGAGTAAGCACTTCAAAACAGGGAAAAGACATAATCAGGTTAACCATGATCAATTTAATTTTTTATTTTGAGGTCTTTACATGCACAAGCAAGCAGTCTCTCATGAACACAATATTTTATATCAAATTCACACATATTTGCTATATTATGGTAGTGTTAAGGCTTCGTATTTGTTCAGTAACTTAGCATCATATTGTGTAAATGCATGTAAAGAGTTACAAGCAATCTGTCATATTCAAGATATACTTTATTATAGTCAGAGAAATGCACTGTATATTTACATTATCAGAAGCTGTATTCTTAGGTGTACTTCAAGGTGTGAGACAGTTAACTATGGAACTAATTGAAGTGCACATCATGTCCAATGTAATTTTCTATTAATAGCTAGGAAAGGAAGTAGATGGAAAACAGGATAAAATGCATCTTGGCTTCACCAAAGGCAGATCATGCCAGACTAACCCAATAGCTTTCTTGATAAGATAACTGATTCTCCAGACAAGGGAAATGCAGTAGATCTAATCTGTCATGACTTCAGAATAGCTTTTGGTACAGTGCCACTTTCAAAATTATTTGTTAAGATGGTAAGGATGGGAGTTAGTATAGGACTTGTAAGGTGGAAATAGGTGGTTAGAAAGCAAGCAAACAGAAGATGAACTGTTCTAAAAGGAAGGGTATTGCACTGAAAGGAGTTCTCCAGAAATTAGTGCCAGCGCCAATCTTTTCATTGATGATCTTGATGTAAAAAGCTCTGCAAACATTTGTACACATTCTCAACCTAAACAATCTGCAAAGAAAATTGGGAATGCTTTATGCTTCTGCAAAGAAGCAGAGAACTAAGGTCTCTCTAGGAAGATACAGAAGGAAGTTAAATGTTAAGTTGGATACAAGGTTTTTTAGGTGTGGCAGGTTTCTCTTCACCTTACTAGACAGTGCAACCACAAGGCTGGTTATATCCAGCAGGGGGAAAAAGAGTCTAATGCTGGGTGGAAAGTAATGATAGTACTGTGGTATGTCACTGAAATGACATTATGGTCTCAGCCCTCCTTTCTACTCCTTACTTTCCACATGAAATCTTTCCGAGTCTTAAAATTTTCTTTTGCCAGATTGTTTGTATGCATAAAAAGGTCTTCAACAATGTCTTTGTACTCTAATTTACCTTCCAAATTGCCTCGTGATACTTCAGGTCTTAGCAGGTGACAGGTAACTTCTGAACACTTACTTTAAAATGAGATGAAGATGCAAAAGAATTAACCTTAGATTATGTGAAAAATAGGGGAAAGGAGGAAATGTAGAAATTTTCTCCTTTGCTCCATGATTACATCTTTTGTAAATAATGACCTTTGTCTGGAAACCTCATTCAAAATTAAAATTTATGGAGAAGCTCTGTTTGACACCAGAGAGTGTCTTTGCATACAAGTTCTCTCTCTCTTACTATTTGTATCTCTGCACGTACCCTCCATGTCTGTGAAGCCTAGATTCTTGACAAATTTCAAAATGTAAGAGGTTTGAGGGGAAAAGATGAAGGGACTGGACTGCATTTTCCTTGAATTTTTGAAGTGTCCCCACATCAGAACTGGGACCTCAAAGCTTAGGCAAGGTGCAAAAGGCCCAGAAGAGGAGGCCAAAGGCCAAAGATCCATAAGCATTTGAAGTCTAGTTAGAGACAAGAATAACAAGTTTGTTTACTTTAAAACTGGGCAAGGACGGACATGCCTATCAGTTACAAAATATAAGAACAAGTGGTTAAGAATGCAAGAAGTGTCCAGTATTAATTTTAATTAATTTAGTAAGTATTAATTTCCAGCTGTGGCAATACAAGAGCCTATTTAGGTAGAGAGCACAAACCTTGTTGCTCTCTGCAGTGCATTTCCCTCAGATTTTTCCAGCATCCACAGTTGCTGCCTTAGTTGTTGTATATACCTAGCCAGTATCTTACTACCTTCTCACAGATCTGTTGTCCATGCATTTGTTTAATCTCTTTTTGCATGTTCTGGATCTCTCTGCCACCACAACCACCTGTGGCAGGAGGTTCTGAAGTTTACTACTTGCTGTGCAAAAAACCCTTTCTTTTCTATCTGTTTAGAGTTATCTCCTAAGTTTCATTGAATGCAACCTATTATTTGTAGTATTCTGGGATTTTGTGAACAGCAGTTACACATTCAGCCTTTGTGATTTTGTAAATATGTTTAAAGCTAGATACATGCATAGGTTGCGTGGAGTTTTAAGATCAATCTTCTTCTGGAAGAAACATTTAATTGTGTTTTTCATTGATATTACTTTAATGAATGGCAATCCACAACAGTAATTATTAAAAAGTCTGAGTCAGATAAATGTTTAAGTTTATCCCAAAACTTTCTCCTTAGTACTTAAAGAGCTATCAGTTTCCTTCACACATATCAAAAGATAAATTACAGTAAAACGGTTCATCTCTGGTACATAAATGTCTACTTTTACTAGGAATCTTTTTTACAGTAGAAGCAAAACAATTCTGTGTTCTTTAGCCCAAGAAGAGACAACTGAACAGTCCACTTTGACCAGGATTTGCGTGTAACCAATTCATTAAGACACTTTAATGCAATATCGGAAAAGTACTTTCACATACATGTGGAGTGTTGGGCAGCATCCATGTAGTGATTTGGTGTACATGGACTCGTTCATAAACAACAGATCTCTCTCAAATTTTTTCAGCAGCTCAAAAGACAACCTCAAAAATACCAAGAACTGTCCTGGAGGATTACCTATCCTTACCTAATCATAGGAGGTATCTTCAGAGGAGGTTGATAGGACTGTAAGCAGAAGTGTCAACTAACTATTCCTTGAAAAATATGCCTTCATTCTACCTGGATTTCAGATTAATATATTTCAGGAGTACTGAGCTTGCTTCATATTCTCATACCACTTCCCTATTGCTATACATTGATCTATATTATACAGTTTCATTTTTTACATGACAAATGAAAAAGACACATCAGTACTGTTTGTAGGGCTATTTGTAACTGTACAAAGATATAGATTGATTCTTTTTACCTTTATTATATCTTTATGGGATAGTAAGTTGATTATTAGATCATAATTGCCAGCTTCCATCTCTATGACTAAATTCCCTATGTAATCATAGATAAATACTAGCTTAATAGACACAAACAAGTCATGGCTCTACTCATGCATAATGCTACAACTGCCATTCCACAGTGTCCCACTTCTTGTTATCATAACAATTGCTATTGATTTATTGAGCTTTTTCATAGCCAATGGTTAACCTTCTAAACCATGCCAACAAAAATTGTGTATACCCACACTAGAACAGAAAGAAAGGTTACTGAAACAAATATCTAGTGATGTAGTAAACAATTTAACAATTTTTCCTCTGTATGAATACATTTTTCTAAAGCTCGTACTAATTCACTACAGTACTTATCAGTGTTTAAAATGCAGCCTCAGCAGTTCTCAAGTGTTTGTTATAAACTCACTTCTATTATTTCTTCTCAGATGACTCAAAAATTATTTACTATTATTATCAGTTAGGACAATTTAATAAAGAAATGTGATATTTGTTTTCAGTATTCAAACATACTTACAACCTCTGGCTTTAAATACGAGGGTAGAGTTTTTGGGGTTTTTTTTTGTTTTTTTTTTATTTGGTGGTGAACAAATCTTTCATTTCTTGTTAGATGTTTTAGAAGATTAAAACTGTTCTCTGGGATCTTCCTATTTTTAGTTAGGGCAGTGTTTATTATCTTTGTAAAATGCTTAAGGTATGTAATGTGTTTCACAAAAATCTGGAACGACAAAGTTCCTGTTCACAGAAGTTTATAGTTTTTCATGCAAGGTTTAACAAAATAAGGCACTGCGCAGTAAAAGAAAGAAATACTTGCAAAACTATATGTTTGCAACAAGAAGAGTTTCTCTTAAAGAGCAACAAAACAAACAACAAAATGGCAAAAATATTGGCATTTTAAAAGTAGAAATATTTACTGCAGCACCAAATTTGACTTGATTTCTCTATCTTTAAATATTTACTATTATAAACATGGGACACTGCAAAATAACATGGGATAGTCAGGTTCTCTTCAGTGATGAATACAGGTATTTTAAGGATGACCACTAAACATGCAACATGCTGCTAGTCTAACTCCTCTTAATATAAAAGAGGTTGTATTGGTTATAGTCTTAGAGGAAGACATCAATCAAAAGCACATGAAAAAGTAGCTAATTTAGAATGATTAGAAAATATCCTTCTAGTCTGACAGTAAAGTAACGTTACTGAGGCAAGGTAGGGAAGTTTGCAACAATATCTACACCCTATCTATTATTTAAACAAATATTAATTCAGACTCCAGAACTTGAACACAACTATTTGAATATGAAAACATCACAAAATGTAGCACTGAAGTGGTGTCTTATCAATCTGGTACAAAACTCAGCAACTTTCTCATTTCTGAATTCCCAGAAATCTCAGATGTCCATTTAGAGCATTATTGCATTTTTCAAATCGGTTTAATGAGCCTGCCCCACATAACTAAAGGCCTAACCCTTTATTCCCCTCAAATAGTGAATTAAAAAAAATCAAGGAATCTTATCAGTTGCCCTACTACCACTACCATCAACAAATCTACAACTCAGAGATTTTTTCTTGCTATTAAAGAAAGCAAACAAACTAGAAAACCTAAGAACTCTTTGAAATACTTGTTATTGAAGAAAATAATAATTTATATCACACGTACATTGTTTTTTATGATTATTTTTTCTTGGAAGATACATCTTGAATATACGCTTATGACATTACATAGAACTAAATATGTGTACGCTACTCAACATGGCTAAGTTAAAGTAGCTATAAGAACTTGACAGGTTTTTTAAAATAGACACAAACAATTGTATTGGGTTTACATGGCAAGGTGTTGGCAGAGAGGAACTGTTATGAACTGGCCACAAACCCCATTTCCCATTCCACCTGCACCACTCGGAGTAGCAGGGGGGAGGAAGTAAAAGAGTTGGGAATGAAAGAGTGAAGTTGAGCCTGGGAAGAAGGGGGTGAGATGCAGAAAGCATTTTTAGTTTTGTCCTTGTTCCCCACCAGACAACTCTATTTCTGATTAGCAATAAATTAGATTAATTTTCCCCAAGTCAAGTGTGTTTTGACCATGACAGTAATTGGTCTGTCTGATCTTCCTGTCTTTATCTTGACTCATGAGCTTTTAATCGTATTTTCTCCCCTCTGTCCTGTTGAGGAGGGGGAGTGAGAGAGCAGCTGGGTGGGCATCTGGCAGCCAGCCAAGGTTAAACCACCACAACCACTCAGTTTAATTCCATGTGAACAAGTTATTATGGCTTCCAGATACAACAGTGATACACAACCACATAGTGGTGTGAGCTCTCTGAGGAGCTATGTAGTTATAACCCTTGCTGCTTAAGTTCCTTCCCTTACTGCATTTCATTCTAATGCCTTGCATAAAATGGGAATCAAATTACGGAGACTCTATAACAGTGCCTTGACCGTTTTCATTGCCTTTCTCAAATTAAAAAATTACATTTTCTATTTTGCATTAAAATGGTAGAGTTGTGACTTAATAGATTTATTTAAAAGATTTAATACCAGATCTTGCCATTTCATATGGTAGCTCTTTCAGATTTCTACAATGATGTCATGCAATCTGATTTGATTTTAGTTCATTAAACTGCTAGAGCTTTGCTTCTGCTTCAGGTGCTTGAATTGTCTTTTGTGTTTTCTTAATTCACTAGTGAGCCTGTCATCTTTTTCACATTCAACATTGACACACCCATTGAAAACTGAAGCAAAATGTTAATTTCGTTTGTGGGACAGATTTAGATTGGTTTTTTTCAATATAGATTCAATGCTATTACTTTCTTTTGTTCTCTTTTAATTCAAATGGCTAAATAAATGTTCATTTTTTTATATTATTTCCTATGCAAGATCCAACTCTGCTTACATAGGACAGTTTTTACTTTAGACCT
Source organism: Fulmarus glacialis (assembly GCF_000690835.1). Classification (NCBI taxonomy): domain Eukaryota; kingdom Metazoa; phylum Chordata; class Aves; order Procellariiformes; family Procellariidae; genus Fulmarus; species Fulmarus glacialis. The sequence goes on from NW_009217295.1 coordinate 90,953, forward strand.
GTGCATCCTGATGTTTAAACATCCCTCTTATTTTATTCCTTGTTCATTCTCTACTTTCTTATAATAGCAATCTTGAGATGACTGGTCTCCAGTTAGGTCCAGACCCATCTCCTTGCTTATTCTTCCCTTGCTTATGACTCAGACTTAGCATGTCCAAGTAGAAGATGCATATTCCAAGTCTGTCAGACAATCCTTCTTCTGAAAGTCCCTATTTTTCTTCATGAAGGCAGCTTTGAGGCAAAGCAGGACATGAAATCTGCCACTTACATAAGTGTTTCCATTGGCTGCTCTCTCTCTCTCTCTCAAAAAAAGGGTGAAAATACAGAAGCTAAGGGTAACCTTTAGCTGCAATGAATAAGGAATACTGTTACCGTTAATATCCTGAGGGTAGAAAGCTCAAGGCTCCTCCATATCCTAAAGAACTTCAAAAAAACCATCTACCTATTTGCTCTGCAAATGGAAGAAAATTTGCTTAGAACATTCACAATGTTAATGTTATATTTTGGATACCTCAGGAACTGACAGACAGGTAACAATTCATGAGATAATTCCTGAATTGATTTGCAAAATGATGAATGATATCTTAAACACATCTGATTTTTTGTTACTCTGTCACGTTGAAAATTTTGTGCAGAACTTGAGTCCTCATACCCTTGCTAGGTTTTTATCATGCTTAGTTTGGAGTATGAGCAGATTAGAGCCCTTGCTTCATGCATATAAAAGTGCCTTTTATAATGGTATCATTATATAATCCGCATTATGGTGGTGTCTCTACAAATCAGAATGTAGTCCCCAGATTGAAGAAAAGAAAGAATTTAAGAAAAAGAAGAAATATTAGGATTTTTATGCAGCTTAGCAACTCAAATATTAAAGGCAAAAAGCCTTTCAAATTTAGGAACACGGGTCTGGGAGGGATCGCTGAGATCATTAGTTTCAGGCCTCTAGTATTCCAGGAAGCCACATCATATAATCTTTTTAATAAGCTTATTAAACTCCATTTAAAATACAGTTCATTATTTTTGTCACCACTACTGTTCCAGGACCTCACTGCACTGATAGTTGGAAACTTTACTGATTGCAGCTACTGAGTATAGCTGAACACTGGACATAGAGACACAGACAAAAAGTTTCTTTTTATTTCTCTCCAAATCTCTAAATAAATGTCAGAGTTCAGTGAGACTGGGTATGATGAATGTTGAACAGGCAGTGTCCAAAAATCAAATATCGCACAGCGTATCCTATCTTCGTATTTGTGAGGAGAAAATTAAAAAGTGATACTTACAAGAATTTAGCATTTTCTGAACTGTACAAATACACTGTTAATTAACCTAATTCTGAGTATAAGACTTTGGGTTTTTTAGTCTTAAAGCTTCAGACCCTGACAGCATTACAGATGAAGCCAGAATTACCACAAAATTTCTTTCTTGATCAGAAAAATCAGCATGCACAAAACTTATGCATGACTTAATCTGATTATTAAAAAGGAAGGCTCTGTCAGAAAACTAAATCTGAGTTTTTCTTGGTACTGTTGGAGTAAGTGAAGGACCTTATCTCCAAGTTTTCTCCAGGCTTCTTCTTCTATGGATGGGTTCAAGGGTGTAGTATTAGAAATTATATCCTATCAACTGGTCAAACAGATAAGACGACATTTTTATTTTTATCAGCAAACCCCTTATTGCTCATGAAAGAGTATATCTTTCAGCACAGTTCCTCTGCCACATTATTGTTCAGGTTACCAAGCTGTGTGTATATTCCTTGTCTGTTTGCCCCCCAGGACATCCTTGAAAATGAGACGTGTTGTTTTAAGGCCGTAAGGGTTTTATCTGTGTGTAAAAAATTAAATAAAATAAATTCAGAACAAATACAGCATTAATATTTTACACATATATTGCTTTAATATTGCATCAGTAGCAAATTAGAATCCAAGCCCAGATTTTCATGTTTTGAATATTAACTGCTGAAGTTTCATCAGTAGCCTTAGGAGGGTTTGTGGGACCTTAACGAATCGAACAGAAATTATGGTTGGTGTTCACACAAAGTGCAAAGTGTCTGTTTGAAAACCGCAATAAAGTACTGTCAGAGAAGGAAACTGTCTGCCTGATCCCTAATGAATAACAGTAAAAGCAGGCCTGGTACTGCATGCTTACTAAATCTCCCTATACTTTTCCAGAGTGCAAAAAATAAAAGTACTGGGGTGCATTAGGCACACCCTTGAATGATCGTTACCCTGAGGGGAACAGAGATATGCCTATCTCACATAGAATCTCCACTGTTTGATATAATATTGCCTCATGTATATTGGCCAGATCTTGCAATATGTTTATCATACAAGTAATCTGCACTCCTCCAAGCAGTCTCATTAAATGCACTAGAACAAGTTTAGTGAATGATAATTTGCATTCGGGAACATTTGCAGGAGGATATCGTCAAATCTATATATTGAGATTTGTACTTCTTGTCCAAGATGTCACTCCAGCAACACTTTCAGTTACCATTCTTGGTCCCACAACACGGAAAAAAAAATTCAGTTAATTAGTTTGTACATACTGATGGCTGAAAATCAACATTTGCAACAGTTTTGTTATACAATTTGAAATAAATTAGCAGCATAAATGAAAATATTTTTTAGCAAGGAAAAAACCTGGAAAAGCATATTATTTAAAATTTTAAAGAACATTTGAACTCCAGTCTTGTAATTATTCATAAACAGATAGAGCCATGTTAACAAAGCCTTTGGCTCTAATTGAAGGTTATGTTGGATAAATATCTCCCGAATAAGAACGCTATATCTTATTAGGAATGAGATGAAAGAAATATATTTAAAATGGTTAAATGGGCTTATCTTTTGATTTTTGGAAAAATATGGAAAATTTAATTAGAAAAATAATTACTGAATGTTACAATCAATGCAGTTGTAGAAATGATCAGATTGTCTGTGATAATAGTCTGGGACCATGCAGGAACATGGGCAAGGCAGAGCATTCTGTAGTTACAAAGGGGGAAAAGTCACCCCCAAAAAAATAGGCTGCACCATTTAGCAGGTATCTTCTGCACATTTTTTGGTAGTTTTTCTGGTCCTTAAAATGTAATGTTCTGTTCTGTATTTAACATCTTGCTTTCATGGGGCATACTGCTGAATTATCCCTAGCAGTTGTTCTCTGCCTGTCTCCAGAGATCAGGGACTGAACCATGACTCAGAGAGTCACAATATAGTCCCTGATTACCCCTTGCTCCAGGAAGAAAATAAACTGCATTAGCCTTTTACCTGGTACAGATGATTTCTTCTCTCTGCACCAGCCAGGCTGTGCTGGTCAGTATGTCGGGGCAAGGGTCATAGCCAGACATTACTCACTCCCCATGCATCTGCAAAGGAGTGGGAATAGCTGCCTTGTAGAGGCCATTCACCCTTTTGTAATGCAATCTGCACTCAGGGTAAATTGCACTGTGTAAGAGGGCACTTTAAGCTTCTCTCCAGGAGAGAGGTGTATATGACAAACTCCATTCTTGTCCTGTATCTATAGTATGTGTTTAGGCAAATGACTTTGAAGCGTCAAAGCTGTTCATATTGATCTTTAATCCCCAATCTACTGCAGTAGAAGAACAGATATAACAGCCCACGTTTCCTAGAGAGCTGTCTTTGCAACATGAGGCCAATGGAGGTGCAGCGTTTAGCACCTCACAAAGTTTAGTCCATGTATGAACAACTGTGACATTTCTGGGGATGGCCAGCAATGATCTGACTGCCCGTTTTCCCTATGTTTATTTTAAATGCACCATTTCTTGTGGTCAGCATATTCTTGTTTGTTTATCAGAAAAAGAAAATTAGGGTCACTAAGGAAAAAAAAAGATTCCAGATCATGATGGTAACGAAAACAGTCTCTTACCTATAAGCAGGCTAACAAGAGAAGCACATGGGAAATGCACTCCTTGTACTTTTGCATGCACAAATCAAGAGCACTTTTAAAGTGAAAAAGAACATAATATCTATTGCTTTCAGTTCTGTAACATGAAAGGGAATCAGAGACCAAGTTGTTGACCAGTTCAAGTTGTGCCCTTTTGGCAGATTGCCTCTTGCTCCAGGAAAGTGTAAAACTGGAGAGTGAAAATTCAAGGAAAGTGAAAAAAATCATGCACTATGTCAGAATCCGTTATTTCTTTGAAGTTCAGTTTGTTGTCTGCTGTCATGGGACTGCCTTCAAAGAGTGTATGGAATATTTAAAAAACAAAGTGAGAAAGAAGGCAGCACTTTCCTGTTGCAGTCTGCAGCTATTTTGACACTCCAAACAATCATCATGAGTTTCCCAGGTGCTTGATGTTGCATAATTTGTCATGAAGTCTGCTGTGAGTGCCCCTGGACTTCATGTCTTACTATCCTCCTCTCTCTTTTTGTGACACTTAAGTGGGAATAGGTGTCATCAAGGACGTATATGGTGCCAATAATTCAGTATTTTCACAAAGAGGGATTTTCTCTAGAAAGAATGGCATTGATTCACTCTAATAAACAAATGAAGGCAAGTTTGTCTGAGAAGACTGATATTGAACACGCACAATCACCTTGGAAAGAGAACTTCAAGCAAAAAGAGAAAATTTAGAGAGTATATGTATTTATTTTTGCTAACTTTATCAATAATGACAGTGTTATGTTCTTTGTCACAAGGCTGATACTCTGTAATGCAAAGGATTTTTTAAATGCTTTCAGATGATTGAGTTGCTAGGAGTATACTGAGGTTTGTTGTACATATACAGAAAGGAATAATATAGTGATGCAAAAAGGAAAAATATAGTGAACCAAATATATTTAAGAGAGAGGGAAAGAAGACCCTCCTTAAAAAAAAAAAAAAAAAAAAAAAAAGAAGATGATCTAGACATGGCTCTAGAAGATAGTCCAGGTTTGATCATTACTCATGCAAGTGTCTCTTATTGCCTTCAGAGGGAGAGTAACTAACAACAGAAAGGTAAGGTATTCAGAAGCAATTTACCCTGAAATGTCATAAATGTCATATATATTCTTTTTTCTGCTCCTACTTTGAGAATGTTAGAGTCTTATGGTATGTGGAAGATCTCACTCTAAAATAAACAGTGATAGATCCCTGCCTGGAGGAAATTATAATCTAAATTAGTCATAGCAGGAAAGCAAATGTCATGGAAAGCCTACTTCTTCTAACTCTAGAAGAGTCTAAAACTCTCTAGCTGTGCTCTTGCTCAGCCTGCATCTCCCTCTGTGCTGACATTGCCATGCAATGTACACTGAGGAAGCTCAGCTGAAGCTGTGGGCAACTGCAGGAGATCCCGGAAGGGACTTAGTCATTGTGAAGTTCATTCTTTGGCTTAGGGAATGTTTTAAATTACATAAACAAGGGTACTTGTCCAAAAAGTAGCAGTCCTGAATTTTAGCCCACCCTTACTCTATTAGAGTTTGAAACTTTCTACTCCGTATTAATTTATTTTTTTTTTTTAGACAAAAAACAGTCTAATGCAAAATATTATACACGTGCACACACATGACTGAGGGAGCAGGAGCCAGAATGCAGGACTTCTAAGTTAGAGCATTGCAAGAGGACAAACCTCTGTAATGCTTATGTGATCACAGGTGTGATGTGAGATCAGCTGTTTTGTGCCTTGTGCTTACTTGTGCCTGGCTACAGACACTTCCTGGAGAAGTGGTCTTCTGTTGACAATAAATGGAGTAATCTCTACTCTTGTGTTTGAGCATCTCTATTTAGGCCTTAGGCTAGATAAACTAAGTAGTTAAAGTAGGAAGTTTGTATTTAACTGTCTATGTTTGCCAAGTTTCAGGGTTTCCCTTAATAACTCTTTGCTACTTCACCTCACAGTGAGAATTCTTTGACTTTTGAATAATGTGAAAAGTCCACTAACATTTCTTTGCCACTTCAGAAGAGCTGGGTCTCTGTTACTACGGAAATTGGAATCAAAACCAATGAGTCAATAGGAAGACTTTGGGATAATGTTTGTCCTGGAGTCAATATGTTGCAAGTTTGACTGCATTTATGTGAAACCTCTTGACTTTAAAAGGAGAAATTACCAGTTCATGAACAAATTATAAATCGCACAAGGGTTATGTATTTACCTAATGCGCATTTTTTTCTACTGCTTGTTCCACCACTAAAATCATAACCTGGTTTATAACCTCAGTAATTTCTATAATAACCGCTTGTGCTGTAATAAGTAGAGGATTAGGACATTGGCTAGGGAGTAATCAGTAGGAAACTACAAAACAGTCTGTGGTTTTGCTGATGTTTCTTTTAACAAAAGAGCAGAGTGGTAGGAAAAGAGAAAAAAAGACAAGGAGAATTATCTGTAAATAAAACGTTTTCCTAAAATTTTCCCTGAGGTTCTAATCTTCTTTAGTTTGACCCAGAGAACATCAGAAGAGCTTCAGCATATTGAAAGAAGAAACCTATTTCACACCTACCCTAATCTTGGAAAGCTTCCTCAAAGTCCCTATACAGAATTAACATGACCCTTTGGACCCGCATTCTTAATCTTGCAAAGTTAATGAAATCAATGGGACATGTGTGAATGGATCTGTTTGCAAGATCCTGGCTTTAAATTAACATCCAGACGCCATTTGTTTCCTGATGGTTTCTTAAAGGACATCATGGGCTGGGAAAATAAGCACAGGAATGGAAGTCATAGGAATTTAGTACTGTGGGATGGCTTGGTCAGTGAGACCAATCCCCCTCAACTACATTATAAATGTGTAGCTTGTGAAGCACCTAGGTATAAAACTATGACATATTTCCCAATTTTTCTTGGAAAAAAAAAAATCAGGCTTATTGTAAAAGTAAAGAATTCCTGTGGTTTAATCCTGGCTGTAATCAAAGGCATGCTGGTGTTTCACTTTAGTGAGAACAGATTCTAACTAGGTATCACACACCTGCAGCTGTAAATTCCCACTGCGCTAGCATATAAAACTTATTTGTGGGTTTGTGAGACACATACAATAAAAGAGAGACTGTTGTCCCGATTTAATATTTTCCTCTCTTTGCAGACTTGCACCTATCAGATCAAAAAGGAAAATACAAGTATTTCCTTTCTGACATTTAATTTTCCCTGTTATACACAGTTAGTTTTTAGAAGAGGCTCTGTGTTTTCATTAATATTTGGAAGTACCAGCCCCAAAGAAACAAAATATAATGGCTATAACTGAAATATACTATCTTCCAACTTATCAAGCAACATTCCTAATAATTTGCTGTAAAATATACATAATGAAATCAGACAACAAGAACAGAATATTTAAAATGTGTGACTAATCTAATTCATTAAGCGATGCACATTTGATATTTTCAGTTGGCTGGTAATATACAAACAAACTCTGTAGTTGTCTATCCTGAGTTATGTGCATGTACACCATTATATTAAAGCCGATAAGCAATCCAATAGGAATTTCCCCGGTCAGTATGACACACCTTTTCTGATCCTGCTAGGTTGAAAATGATAGAACTAATGATAGAACAAGTATAGAAGCTCAGTAAATCACTTATCTTGCCCTATAGTTGCCGTAGTTCCTCTTTCCTTACTTGAATGAAGGCATACTGTCTAAGAAAACATGTAGCAGAAGGATATTTTCAATGTACTGTCAGTCCTAAATTACACCTCTGTGAAAGTAGCACTAGTCATGTCATGCCATTTTACTAAGACAAGGACTCACGAGTGCACTGCCCACAGCAGAGTCACATTTCACCTGTCCTTCTGCGGCCTGCACTATATTGACAGGATGTGTGACAAGAAGCTGAACAGATTTGTTGTTCTCAGGTTGACGGGCTTATAGTTGTAGCAGTCCCATCTTCTGCTGGCAGCAAGGCTCTGCCATAGATGTGGCTACAGGAGAACACCATTATTCTCTGGTACCCTTAAGATCATGTTACCCAGGTAATCTTCTTGTCTTTCTTCTCCTGAACTGTTGGGATGGTTCCAGGAAAAGTAAGAGGTGCTGAATTACTATTTTTGTTATTGTACAGAACTGAAACCTGACTCCAAACCTCCTTCATTATCTCCTCAAGCCTTCAAGCCTAATTGACAGCAAGTCTTTATATCTTGATTTGTTCCCATTAGAAGTCCTTGTGCCCTTCAATAAGCAGGTAAGGTAATAACTTTAATTACTTCTATAATTAGGTGTATATGAAGAACCTGTGCTTTGGCATGAGAAAGAAGACCTAAAATTGAACTTTCCTTTCTGCAACATTGATACGTATTTTTTCTTAATACCATTCGTACAGCAGGTAAAGGCACCCAAAGTAGACATGGCAGCTGAAGTTTAAGAGGCAGAAAAAAAAGATTTTTTTTTTTCTTTGAATTGCTGTTAAATGAACTTACTAATTATTATAACACAGTGGTAAGAAATGTTCAAGTAAAAGGCAATAAAATGTATGGAACAGCTTTAAAAGGCCATAGCCTCTTTGTACTAACAGTCATTAAAGAAACCAAACAAAAATAAATGAATCATCAATAGAATAACACAGCAGGGTACTTCATAAGGCATAATGTCTTCTGCATTTGTTTTGTTTCTGTTAGCAAGACCCTATACTGTGTTAAGTATATGCCAAAAAAGAAAAAACAAAAAGCATATATATATGTATAAAATTATGTGTGTAAAGTACATTGTATGTGTATGGCTACAATTTGGCCATACAAAGTTTAGCACTTTTATTTTCCATTTCAACTGGTGATGAAAAGCAAAATAAAAACCATTTTTTAACTGTATACGAATAAACTTACATTTTAAAAAGGAACAGTGGTCATAGAAAACGAGTAAATAGCTGACTTTTGACTGAAATTTTAGATCCCTGTAAAATAACTTTCAAATGCTAATTGAAGTAGATATCCTGAGAATGCATAGTTGGTATCCATACTATCTTCACAACAGAAAACAAGAAAAGTAGGCAATGAATAAAGTAGGCATAGTCACAAACAGAAAGCTGCATTTCAATAATGTTAGGAAATGCTACTATTAAGGAAAGCAATGAAATTCAAGGTTGTGTCCAAATTAATGCATTTGACACCCAAGGGAAATAAGACTGATATTTTGGGACTACGGAGTAGACTCAGTATCCAGGAGACTTTATGTACTCCATGTGCACCTACATAGACTCTGGAACTGTATTTTAGGAGTCCAACTTTGAAAATTTGCATTTTGTTTGGAACCTCCTTGGGTTCTTTTTATTGAATTCTAACTGGTGCACTTAATTGGACCAACTTGGCCACAACATGTCTGCCAATCATACCTCCACACTGAAAGAGTTGGGCATGCTGAAACCAGAGACATTTCTCAATGAGAAATTGCTTTAAATAACATTATAGTCATGTTCACTGTTGCATTGCAATATGGTTTTTGAGAACAAAATTAAGTACTTTAAAGGTTGAAATTAAAGTGAAAATTTGTTAAAATTTGCAGGTTTGTTTCAATTCTGAAACTGAAAAAGAATTTTTAAAGCGGTCTGGAGATATCTTACGTGTACACCACAATCTGTAAGAAGTTTGATGATTTTTAGGAGATGGTTACCTCTCCTCTAAAAAGGAAGGTCACTTCTGTGTATCAAGGTGGGCATTCCAAGCCAATATTCACTTTTGAAAATGTTGACCTACATACTTTCCTAACATAATTTTTCATTGGAGGAGATTAGTCTAGTTACCAGAGAACTGTCAGGCAGTCAAAAAGAAAGGAAGTGGTCTATGTGACTGCTATTTAGGAGAGGTAAGGCAGACTCTAAATAACCTGTCTATTAAAATATGTTCCACACTATAAAAGATTGAAAACCTACCATAAAACAAGGCACAATAGGGGGATGATATTGGATAACTGACTTGCCATTAACCACACTGTTGTTTTTCTTTAAATAAATAAAAGACTTCAGGCTCTAGTGCTGTCCAATATATACTTTCCTTGAGCATTAAATTTCCACAAAATCAGTCACTATGACCTAAAAAATAGCTGATCTGTGGGTGAGGAATATTTTCTAAAGAAATTCCTGAGGAATTTTTATTAGATGTCCAGATATATGCAACTATAAGAGATAGAGACAAGCTATTTAAATATCTGAATTTCAAAAAAGTTCCAGTGTTTAGAAAACATTTTAGATCTTTTGAGAATTTAACAATATTTTAGTTTCTTTCCCTCTCCTTTAGACACCTTCATGACTGTGGAAGAGACGTGCTTAGTTCAATTTTAACCATTTAAAAATTGTATTTCTACTTTCAGCTGGTCAGCTGAGTTCCATCCATCTAAGCACTTCCAAGAGACATTCATGATCCCTACTGTAGCATGAGATTAAGCACCTTTCAAAGACGTTCATCTTTCCCCATTGACTGCAGAAGTAGCTTAGATGCCTAAATTCTGTTCAATGACTCATTTTTAGCCAAAGTTAAGTGAAATAAGTTTCAATCTGTCTAAGGACATCTGTGAAAACAGATGAAGCATAGGTTGGGATTTCTAAAGAAAGATGTTTGGAAGCTGCAAACAAGACCTCAGAGGAACTTTTTTCCTTACTCCACTGAGTGAGGAATGTATCACAGTAAAGCATAATACAACTTAAAGTTTTTCTCTTTTTGTAGAGCTCCTACTCCAGATATTTCAGTATTGTTGGGAGATAACAAGGATGAGGAGTACATATGACATTAGTCTGAAGCAGACCACTGAATGTTTGCCAGATTTGTGTTGATATTTTTGGCAAACTCTAGCATCTTGAAGGAAGAAGAGGGAAGAAAATTCAAAAAACAGTGTTGCTCTTACTTCTTAATTCTCTTCTTCCAAAGGAAGATATTTGTAGATCAAAATTTGTGTTGCTTTAATATGTGCCTGTTGCTTCCTTTTGATTTTTTTTTTTGTAGCCCTTTCTGCCTTTATGTTAATTTCTAAACCAATCAAGAACTACAACTTAAATGAGGACCATCTATTAAGTGATACAACAACCCTTTTTTAATTACATAAATGCTGTAAAAGGAACAGAAAGTAACAGCCGCTGAATTTCTGCAAATAGTCCTGTATGACCCTAATCACAAAACAATGTATTAAACACTTCTATTTTTCTCATGTGGGAGACAAATTAATATGTACCTTTGTAGCAGAGTCAGCTGGCATGACAGTTGCTGTCCATGTAAACTTGCTGCTCAGAAAACATAAGAATAAGTTATTTGAGCTGTGGTACAAAAGAATCACTAGGCTTGAGACATGCAGGTGAAGCATGGTCTGGTATATATTAGATCATTACTCCAAGTGATACCCAATATTTGGGATCCAGTCTAATGCATTCCTGTTACTTTTCCAGGCCAGGAATAGGCTGCCACATTTCAGTTCTCAAAGCTGATGCCCTTGTGACTACTGCATGGCAGGGTAGGGCTCTGAGTGAAACAAGCAAACTCTCTCTCTTGAGCCAGTCTTCATTTTCATACAAATGTCCACAGGAATAAAACAAAATAAAAGATAATATCAGAATTGATTGTAACAGTTTGACACAAAGGATTTTGAGTACAAATGCCTTCATCTATTTATTCTGGTTTTTTAGATGCGTTAAATATACTAGTTTAAATAATGCATTTCTTATTGAAAATGTATTTCAAAGGCTGAAATCCGCTGTATAGTATCTTGTTAATAGCATAAGATGCAAAAGAAAAGTATTGCCCTTAACTTGAAAGATACTATCTTTCATTGTTTGGGTCACCAATTTAATGTGATTTAACATTAAGCTTTCTGAATTTTGTGATCCATTGTAAAAGTCTCCTTCTGCAAAGAAAGGTAACTCTATCTGGCATTCACAACTCAGCATGACTGCAGCATTTTAGAAAGCAATGATTCCTAATAGCTTAGTTTTTCAACTGCAAGTAGAATACAGGCTAATTGCAACAAAGCCCCTCAGTTTAGTAAAACTTGAATCTCCTGACCGGTCAGACAAATCCATTAGGATTTTATTGGGTCCTAAAAAGAGTTATGTGATTCCCTAGGATCCAATCCTTGTCAATCAGGCATGGTAAATTGGATTCTTGAATAGGGAAATCCCTAAGGGAGAGAAGATGTTATCTAGATCAGATGCAGTGATTTTTCGACTCTGTGCTCACTAGGTTCTGTTCTCTCTTTAGTGAACCAATAAAACCATAATAAGTATTGATTAACCCATTACTGAGCATTATCCACTGGCTTCTGCCTGACTGTATTTAAACACAACACAGTGCCTCTCTGCTGCCATTGTACAGCTGTTTGCCTTTACGTTGGCAGCCTTGGCAAGCTCATGACAGGTTTACTTAGTTTTCAAAACATCTTCAGTCACTTCGTGTACATTTCAGATGCAGTATTTTTTAAGAAAATATGTCTTGAAAATAGCTATATTCCCCCTAAAAGAATGGAGAAAGGAAATAATGATCAACATTTTTATTTCATGGTGTGTTTTAAAATAATTGTGTTTGACTTTAAAAAAATTCAGATACTTTAAAATTAAAGTATTTTAAAATTAAAATGTTATAAAGCACTCACAATCCTGCAGAAGAATACTTGCCATTAGAAATGCCACAAATTGTGGCTTTTTGATAGCTTCTATAATTGTGAGCAATATATGACAGCTGTGTAGGTATCTTTCATTTGCACCCACCTGATTTCATTAGCTGTTGAATGTGTCATAACACTCCAGACAGTGGACTACTGACTGTCTGAAGTTATGAAATTTTACTGGTGGGTGGGTGTATAAGATTTGCCACAAAATGGACTGTTCATGCATGAACTTTAGTTTGCGCTGGAGCTGATCTACAGTAATTTTAAAACTTCTTACTAATCATTAGCTTTTGGGGGGGGGTCTGAATTTTTTTCTAGTACTACTCAATACTTGGGAGTACAGGGATCACCTAGATAAATTAACTTTGATTACAGGGGACAAGGTCAGTAGCTGAATGGACACAGGTCGAACTAAGGCATCAAAGAAAGCTCTTTTTTCAACAATCGCATGAATCATTGAGCTTTTAGAAACTATTTTATTTTATCTTATGTTGAACACATGCAACATTTGCAGGAGGAGAGGAATATGTGCTTTGAAAAATTGATGTGTATTTATGTCTTTTTTTAGGTATAGTTTTCAAGGCTATATGGTGTTTTGTGTTCATTACAGAATAGTCATTTGATCAAGTGATTTTCAATACATTGTCAAAATAAATTACATTCACTTCATTAGATGTACAGGAAGTATAGCTGAAACAGGGACAAGTATTAATTTAGGACTCTGCAGAAACTGACACTCCATCTTATGACCCTGAGGCTGTATTATTCAAGATACCCCGTGATGGAAGGAAGTCTGTCTCCATAGCAATTACCTAAATCTTTTATCAGTCATTTCTGGAAAGAAAATTAGAGCAATTGTGTCAGGATGGTCATATGGGCAGAAATTGCACACTCATTCAAACCACTTATGTCTCTGACTTTGTCCCTGCTTGATGGCTGCTTTTGTTTACTACTACGCTTTTGAAAGTTTGATTGGACATGAGCAGATGTGCCGTACTGTAACCACAAAAGGTTGTCCTTTGTTTCCTTTCCATTTCTTTTTTTTTTTTTCCTAGAACTGTCACTGAATTATACTATGTTTCTGTTTATTAAGCAAATTACTCTCTTATGCCAAAAAAAAGCCAGAAAAAAATCAGCTGAAATTAGTTAAAATTAGCAGCAGCAAAAGTCTCATTGTCATAGATTTAATTATTACAGAGCGTGATAGTATTTAATGGCACAGGTTAATTTGATTGGATCCTTTAAAAATGCTGTTAAGAGCAGTACCTATTTTTATCACATCATATCAATCATATCACACTTGTAGAATTTTATTGACTAGATAATTAGTGCAGTTCTACAAAGCTAACTGCTTTTGGAAAAGGAAACCTGGCAAAATTTTAGTGTCCCATTATTTTTAAAATGGTTGAACTAAATTAAAAGGGAAAACCTAGTGTTGAATGGGTAGGGCTGTCTCTTTAAGAAATAAAACAAAACAAAAGAAGCACCCTCTTCCTCCAAATTTAGATTTTTTTTCACTGTTGTTTTTTTAAATAAGAAGAAAAAGCTTAACTGTCGATCAATAATAGTTGCAGCCTACACTGAGTGGTATGAACAACAGCCTAAGCTCTCCCTTCAAGTTCCTTGTTCAGGAAAATTTACAATTAATGGCTTTCTTACAGCAGCAGAGATATCCCCTTCCTCATGGCTCAGCTAGGGACCTGCCAGACTAATCTATTCCCAGTTTGCTGGCCATGGTCCTTTACTCTATCTGTCTTAGCATATTGATTTCTGAGCTGTCTTATTGGTTCCTAACATAATTATACCAGGAGTGGGTCTCTTAGTACAGCTAATACATTTACACCATGGCATCTAGGGAAGCTTATTATAGCAGCATCCGGTAGCACCGCTACAGTTAAGGGTCAGTTGCCATTTCCATTATAAACCCCATTTTTCAGGGGTTTATACCTCAGCTGTTTTAATCTGTATCAGGCTAAAACTTGGCATAGACATTGTCAGTGTGCATAAAAATTATATGTTATTGAAAATATAAGTCTGTTAAAGCTGTTAAAAAATAATTCTGATGTGCATACTGATATAAAGATATTGTTAGATAGAATATTGAAAGATTTTATTTCTCTCCTTTGACTCTCTAAAACAGACAGCTTGTAAGCTGAAATATTTTGTTAGAAATGTAAACATTTACTTTACAAAATGTATCTTCTCTAAGCATTTCAAAGAGAAAAAATCTCCATTGCATAAAGCATTGATAAAACATTATGATAAAAGTGTAATGATTCTTTTGACACAGTATCATATTCAAAGGACAAACAGTTCTGATGCAATGCCAATGAAAATGCCTCATACAATGTATGAATAATTGTTTTTAGAATTTTAAATCAATTTAGTGCTGTGAAAGGTGTCAGATTAACAACCCTGGAAACTTAAGCCCTCTATTTATCCACAGAATGAGTGCTCTTGGGTGTGCGGGGAGGGGGACGGGGGCAAACTGCATGCCTTAACTGGAAGTGAAGGACTAAAAGTAAGGGTAAGAGGATATTTCAGCCTCTCTTCTAATTCATCTCACTGCTGACATAAAAAACAACCGATAAAGGTACCCATTTGTGCTAGTTTAGCTTGCGCGCTTTTTTCCTGTAAAATGGTGCCCAGTCCACAGTTTGCTTGAATGAAACCACTGATCTCTTCCATAAATTTTGGGCTTCCCAGTGCAAGAAAGATAGGGACTTACTGGAGTGAGTCCAGCACAGGGCCACAAAGATGATCAAGTGACCGGAGCATCTTTCACGTGAGAAGATGCTGGGAGAGATGGATCTATTCAGCCTGAAAGAGACAAGGCTCAGTGAGATTCTATCAATATGTATAAACACCTGATGGGAAGGAATGAAGAAGAGGGAACCAGACTCTTCTCAGTAGACCCCACTGACAAGACAAGAGGCAATGGGAATAAATTAAAAAATGTGAAATTTCAGCTGAACACAAAACACTTTTTTACTGCAAGGGTGGTCAAACACTGGAACAGGTTTCCCAGAGAGGTTGTGGAGCCTCCATCTGTTGAGATATTTACAAAACAACTAGACATGTCCCGGGGCAACCTGCTCTATGTGACCCTGATTTAGCAGAAGGGTTGAATTAGATGACCTCTGGAGAGGTTCCTTTCAACCTCAACCATTCTGTGATTCTGTGATATTACTAAACAACATCCAACAA
Organism: Fulmarus glacialis; assembly: GCF_000690835.1. Classification (NCBI taxonomy): domain Eukaryota; kingdom Metazoa; phylum Chordata; class Aves; order Procellariiformes; family Procellariidae; genus Fulmarus; species Fulmarus glacialis. The sequence continues at coordinate 106,662 of NW_009217295.1, forward strand.
TCCACTGAGGGTGAGGCGAATTAAACATTCAAATTAAACACGATACCTTTAGAAAGTTAACATCTAAATTGAAACCAGTCAAACGGTCAGCAAGATGGGATCGTAGATGTCAGAGATAAAGAAGATTCTCCAGAATCAGTCAGTGGAGGACTGTCTCTTTATAGCACGTTTTATAATCTTTGCCTAACCATTGCCTTATTGAATGTCTTTATTACCACCAACAGAACTAGTCAAATTCCAGATCCGATCTTTGATCAGGGGAGTAAACCACTGAAGAGCTCACTGTCCTGTTCTCTATGGGCCATTAAGTTACTACGTTAGGGACAAAAGTTTGCTCCAGTTGCCACAAAATAATCCAAACCACTGCCTCAGTATCTGGTACCATGGATAGCAGAGGAGCTCATAGTTCAGGAGGCCCAAAGGATGCAGAAGAAAATAGTTTCCTCATGTCTGCAGGGACACAAGAACAACTGTCATTGTTGGCTGCAGGATGGTGAAAGTAGTCATAGGATGGGGGTTACAGTCCAGGAGCACTATTGTGGTTACTAGAGATTTGCAACTGAAAAGATGCTTAGGTAATAGGCTGGGGATACTAAAAGTAGAGCCTTGATATAATACAGGCATGTGCAAACTGAGGCTAAAAAAGCTGAATCTACAGTGTCTAAAGAGTGGCGGTTTAAAAGTTTTATTCACTGGCCACTGATAAAGGAGAGATTGGCTTTGCATGAAGATATTTTGGACCACTTTCCATTTGTTGTCTTTCTTTCCCTCTGGCTCTGTTTCCCTCACTTTACCCCTAGAGAACTAAGAGCAACAGCAGTAGGCATGGGAGTGCAGCTGACTGCATGGGGTCTGGGGACCGAACGAGTAAGACTCTAATGCTAAGCCACAACCAGAAGGTGTGAAAGTTAGGTCTTCTGCCTTTGTTTTTCCTCTCGTGAGGGCAGACGACTGAAAATACATGAAGAAGAGCTGCTCATCCCAGCTGCCCTTCTCTTTCACCCAAAAGGGAGGGCAAGTCTCAGCTGCAGAGAGAATGGGAGCATTGGGATGCCTCCTAATGAAGTACCTTACGTACACAACACAGACCAAATTCACACCACCTTTTCCAGCAGTATGAGGCTTATAAGATTCATTTCTGTCCCTGCACTGTGAGGATTACTTCTTCCAAAGTTTTTCACTTCCACTGAATATGTGTGTTCTGGATTTTTTTTTCCCCTCTAACAGTCCTGCTTTATATTTCTGATTCCAATTTTGATTGTCCTTCCAGTACTTCAAAATTTTACAGGTTAGGACGTATGTTTTAGGCTTCACTTTAGAGATCTTGATGCTACTTACATGCAACTGTCAATCTGAGCTGGTTTTTTCTGTATATGTAAGCAATACTTCAAATGGACAGATATCCACTAGAATGTTATAGTGCTCTCACTGCAACAACAAATGCTGATATTAACTGCTTTATTTCCATCTGTATTTTGGATTAAGAACTTTATTTAGAGATTTTTTCTATCCCTTTTCCCTGCTCCACCAGCATACATTCATGTTCTGTTGTGCTTGTGGTTATGTACATATACCTATATCAAATGTTTGCCATATTTTTTAACTATCGAACTGTTAAAAACAGAAAAACCCCATACTTAATATCTGTAATGGTAAGGGTTTAAACATTTTAAATTTTAAATCTGTTATAACTGGGACAAAAAAAAATTAGACACTAAACTCCTATTTCCTATTTTTTTGCTTCTACAACATATATGATGTATCCTTTTTTCTTGATTCGTATGGTGCTTCAAAAGACTAGGTTCAATTTGATAAGAGATTGTGTTAGCCTTAATGCTGATTTATTCAAAAATTTTACATAGTCCACAGAAGTTTATAAACTGCCAGTATTCTAGATAGTACGTGTGTGTATTTGCATAAATGAAAAAAATTTAAAAGTATGCAGGATTATTAAGAATAATAAATCTCAAAGAGTCGGTATTTGGATTTCTTTAAAGTAAGCACCTTCTAAACATCATTTTCACTTCAAAGAGATGTTGAAAATGTTGTGTCAACAAGTTCTGTAATGAGATTACTTTTCTTTTCTAAATCCAAACACATCCAGAAAGTGGAAGAGAATAACTGTAGAAAAATCAATGAACCAACTAAATATTATTTTTTAACTTCACAAAATCATAAAATATAAGGCTTGATTTAAGCTTGACAAAACCAGTACAATTGACAACAATGAGCTATTCACATGAATGTAAGTTTCAAGGATGCAGACCCTAGATGTAGAAAATACCTATTAGGTAATCAATCCATCTCCCTGTCATGGCTCTTGCATTTTTTAGTGATTTATCTGGTCTAGTTTAAGTGTCTTAATTGATGATACATTCAAAGCTTCATTAGAAAGACCAAAGGAAAAATGTTCAGGTTGAGTTTAGTTTAACAATGGAAACAATTCCAGCAAAACTTAAGGAAATATTTCCATCCCTCTGAGTAAAATTTCATCAAATCTCAGCTGAATCAGATTTAAAACAAAGAAGTTATCATGCTCTGAAAGGAGCATAACAGTACAGATACATAAGAACTAGCAGACACACTGTAATAACATAATTCATAGTCACAGACTACTGAATTAGTTGGCAAAAAACCCCAACTTTGCATAGTCTGTCATAACAAGGAATTGCCAACTATTTATTTTAGTGTTCCTAATTGTTGTCAGAATATGACCTGGGTCTGTGACACAGAATTTTTCAAAGTCTGTCTGGGAAAAGGGGCGTACATTTATCAATGTTTTTATTTTATTCACCAATGCAGCAGCACTTGTGAAGGTCTGTTTTTATTTAATTCTCAAGATTTTGTTGTTAATGGAAAAGCTGTCTCATAAATTAGGGAAGTGCTCAATTACAGGCCTGACAAAGATTGATTTAGTTCTGTGCTTGGTCACTACTGGCAAGCGAGGGCTAGTAAAAACCCAATCATAACTAATGGTACATCACCTTAAAGGTGATCAGGGAATAAGGAGATTTAAGAAGAAAAAATGGTTATATAACAACATTTGATGGTTTTTTTTATTCTGTTCACGTTCTGTGAAGGCTTGGTCAGAAGACAACTGAAGTCACTCTGAACCTTTCCATTGACCTTAGTGTGTTTTGTCTCAGACACCAGTTACAAAAACCCTGTTGCATGGGGGCACAGAGCTGTGGTGCTCAAGGAAGACATCCTCCCTGGGAGGTATGGGTAGCTCGTGTCTTGCTGAAGACACGGGATCTTCTGGACTGGGATCTCATGTGCTGGTGGAAAAGAAGGGAAATGACTTTTAAAAGATACTTTACTGAGTGTGCATTGTCAATAATAAGTCCCAGTACTCTTTTACATTGCTTTTATAGTTGCAATTTCACCTTCAGGGTGAATATTATTGGTAGAGATCTAACCGTCAAGTGTCAATGTTGATAATATTAATGTGAAGAGAAAACAAAGTAATTTGGAGTAGTCATGCCTCATTGAAGGAGAACTAAACTACCTTACAACTACTAGAGCTCAGGAATTAAGAACAAGTAAGGATGAAAATCACATCAGATGAGAAGCTAAGATGTGAAAAAAATGTCACCAAATATTAGTGAAATCCAGCGGAAAACAAGATGTCTTTTCCTTTTCTGAGGCAGAGCAGGTGATATTTCTAGTCCACTAATTCAAGTGTGAAAGTCTGGTTAGTGACTGCATGAGTCCTTACTTCATGATAAACCATAAGATATGTATATATAGATATTGGTATAGGTTATATGACTCTGTATGTCAGGAAATTATATAATTAATGCTGCCCATACCAACATGATACAGCTTTATGATACAGTCTTTGTTTCCATAATCATACACTATTTTTCTCATAGAACCGCTCCCTGATTCAGATCAAAGGTTATATTAATATATTTTAATTTATATATACACTGGTTTTGTCCAGGATCTCTTTTCTCACATGCTGCAGAAAATGGAAGGTACATACAGAAAAGTTGGGGAATGAAACTACTGAATTTAACCTGTGAAACCCTTTGGTCTACAGCCTGCCGTGCCACAAAGTTCTTGGGTGACAGCAGGCAGGTAACTCAGACCATTGTTTTCAAAGCTAATAATGTATTGTCTTTTCTTTGGGTACTGGATTTAAGAGTAGTATTTCACGCCATGTATGACCTGAAACCCCTGATTTCAGCAGAATTAAATGGATATCATAGTTGGGTAGATGCAGAGCTAACCAAAAAGCCCAATTACTCTGAAAGAATCAGATAGCTGGTGCCTGATATTGGGCCTTTGAAAAGAATGATTCTGACTTTAATTTCTTTGTGTTTCAGCCCTTCTGATCTCTAAAATGCTGCTTCCTCACCTCAGAGAAGTCTTTTCTAATGCCTATGTTGCACTCAAATACAACAGTGATGACAGATAAATAAAAGCCTAGCTTAATTAAGAGATTAATCATTTTCTGTCCAAACGAGAATGTGTAGATCGGATAGGGGCTTGTGCCCAGCAATGATCCTAAACTAACTTCTCATTGATTAAGTCCTATTTAAGACAGGCAACAACTGAGATTAAAAAAAAAAAACAAAAAACACCCAACAAATTTTTAGCCATTTAAATTAGCTAGATTCACCCATTTGAAGTCTGCATAAAATTCACCTGTAGCTCTAACCTTGGAAGTCACCATTGCTGTTCTCAGCCATCATCCTCTCAGCCAGACTTAAACAATTAACTGTGCTGTTGTATCATTAGAGGTGCATGGTTCATTTTGTAGAACTAGCAATAAGTCTGTCAACTCCTTTCCCCACTGAAGTCAATATAGTTAGTCTTGATTCGCAATGATATAATGGAGAACACAAATTGGCTTTCTTACTGTAGCAACCAACTTCACTTTCAGTCTGAGTCTTCCTATGTCTCACAATGAATTAAAGAAAATTAAGCACAAAGTATGCAATGCAACTCATGGGAGTAGTGAAAACCTAATGTGCTGCAGTAAATGTAGAAAAAAAGACTTTCAAGTGTTTGCTTGCTACAGGAATTTGTATGATGGGTTGCTGATCTTCATATTTCAGAAAATTTTAACATTCACATGAGAACAAAAGGGTTTCCAGTAGGCAAGTGCAATTTCCAAAGCAAACTAATATTAAAAGAAAAATAGACCAACCTTTTTGTTTTATGTAACATATTTATAAGGGAAGAGATTTGTAATTGCAGTGAAAGTACCTACTTGGCTAACTTCAATCCTGTAGTGGGCTACAGGAGAATTTGTAGCTTTGGCCCACTGACACTTGCTGACATAAAGGTGTCTCCAGCACAAAGCTCATTTTATTTCAGCTTGTGAAGGAGAGGCAGAAATATTTGGATCTCACAACAGAAAACTTAGGTTATAATATATTAACTCCGTTTATCAATGGATTTGCATGGGATTCAAAACTGAAAAGGTATTTTTGGATGGCTTGAAGCTGGTTTCTGTATGCATTATTCCGTCCTACTCATTGGCATTATGATTAAAAAACCAGACCTTCATTTGCTTAGTTTGCAGAGTAAAGAGTGAGGAAAGGTGTCAGTTCTTGAAACTTTTGAATTTCATAGAAATCATTGTAAGAACCTGTTGATATTAACACCACTTTTTAACAGAATTTAAGCTCAATTTACAACTATTAATAGCTTTGCAGAGTCAATGAAAATTTAAGTACAAGGAAGTATCCTGGAGTTTTTAAGCCAAATCAAGCAGGTTTGTGTTTACTTGAATTTTTCTTTTTCGGCCCTAGTATTTCCAATTTGTCAAGCTTAATCAAGATTAAAAGAATGTTGGCTGAATAGATTAAAATATTATAGAGGTGATGAAAACTGGTCACTGAGGAATAAAACATACCCCTTTGCAGACAGTGTATACAAGGCTGATGTATAACTGAAGACTCAGTCATGCTCTCCCTACAGGTCAGCTGCACATAGGTATTCAGTGATAGGTTCTGTGCAGAATAGAGATGAAACAAGCTCATGACATTTCAGATCAGAACTGTCAAATGTGCTGATTTGCTGAATGGAGAAATCCTTTTCTCATACCTCACTTAAAAAATCCTTTCTTTACTTGCAAGGTTTTATTTTCACGCTTCCTTATCGCTACCAAGAAATAGCACAATTATGATTTATTACCACTACCAACACACAAAAAAAAATCATCATTACAACCTTTCTCCTCCCTGCGTATATGAGGGAGCATAGGATTTTGGATAAATAAAGGCCAGATGGTCAGATAGAAACATCTGCTTGTGCTTAAAACAAATGGTCATTCCTTACACCAAGGAAGAAATTGACTTTACATGTGGTAACATCTACATTGTTTACTTAGATGTATCTCCTGCTAGTTTTCCATAATAAGAAAATAAAAAGACAAAAAAAAAAAGTCACCAGTTTTCTCTTGTCACCAAAACTAGTTTTTCTCTCAGTATCAAATACAACTTTCAAAGTTTGAAAACAACAAAAAACAACAACAATAACTGGCAAATTGGAAAAGCATGTGGTTTCATTGTTACACATGTTCTGTGAAATCACTCTTAAAAAAATCGAAGTTTTATATGCTAAATTAGTGTGTGGTTGTGTGGTTTTTAAGACTTCTGTAGCTTATAGATAGCATATGTACTTTATAATATGGTAGTTATTAAATAAACAGTAGGTATTCTCATGAATGGTAAGGGAATAGGCTTATAAAATCTGTGCAGTGTAAATTACCAATGCATAAATACAACTTAGTTTTGTATAGAGTATTTAAAGGAATTGTAGGACTATTTTATAGGTTTAATTAAAAATACAGAATGTTGAATAAGAAACAAATACCAATGGCATAGAGGAATTAAGGTGAGGAAGAAAGGATATGTTCTCAGCTGACACTTAAAACCAGATAGTGTATGTGAAGGCATAAATATTGAAGATTATTGCAGATGCTTGCAGCTGTAGAGGGGGTCTCACCCCGACAGTAACAACACAGAAGACACAGAAGTGGCCGGCGCAAGGGACGCAAGAAGGACAGTATCTTGAAAATAAAGATAGGCCCCAGATGTCTACTGGACAACAATGAAATTAGTCAAGCAGGGGATATGAGAGGTGTTGCTGTGCATCGCTGTGTGTAACATAAGAGCTGGGGACATTTCCAGGAGCACCGGGGTCTAGGATGCTACTCCAGGAAAGCCCAGGCTGGAGGAGAACACCCCGCCAGGAGACATGTCGGGTTAGGAGTGCCAGACCAGACAGAGAGCAGAACCTGGCAGAGATAAGGAGAGCTGCAATGTGGTGAGAGAAGGATTTTCAGATCCTGGAGCTGCAGCCATAGCAAAGGTTCACGTCAAGGTTAAAGCGATAGAGACAAATGGGAAGCACAAGCCTAGAAGAGATGTGAAGAAGATAGATTTATGTTTCATGGTGCTCATTCTGGTAAAATCGGAAACAAAAAAGCCTCCACTGCTGTCCTGACAAAATTAGATCAAAGTAGATAAGACAAAAACATTCATAGATTATTTCCACATGTCAATGTAACAATAGTTATACTCCAAGGAATTATAGGTCGCCAGTACCTGGGACAGAATAGTGACAACTGATTCACTGTTATGAATGCACATTTGATACATCTCTGGTAGTAACAACTTAGTTCATCCTCTAGTGTACATTATTTCTTCCCTAAAGTTTAAGATTGAATATCTATAGGAGACAAGAATATACTTATTTTACTATAATATTTATGACTTTGCATCCTATAATGACATGCAAATGGGAGCCAATACATGCCTCTATCATACAGAATATTAGAAAAACTAAATGGATTTCTTATGAAAAAGTGAATGGATTAAAATGTAGCTTGTTTGCATGGAAAGGTAATTAAAACCAGATTGTTTTCCAGAAAATGGAGTATTTGAAGAATTCACTTCATGGTTAAAATGTACAAAGATACATAGTGAATTCTTTCACATAATCATAGCAATCAATGACAGAAAGTAAATTTTTAAGATAGGACATGAAACTTAACAGTGTAAAGAAAGCTCTATTAATCCTAAACTCCCTTTTCTGCCTCTCTATGGAATATTTTCACAAAATCTTCCCTGGTTCAGTCCCGAAAATTTACAGAAATACTATACTACACTTATGACCTTTAATAAACACAAGAAATTTGCACCACAACACTTGAAATTTACTTTTGGATTTGCTATGCATCCCATTCAAACTATTTGCCATATTGAAAATACAATAATAAGAATGACAATTAATGCAGTGAACATACATTTTGGTAATTCGTACTTTAAAGTATAGCTTTTATCCATTTAAAATATGCTAGTGTACGAATCAAGAGTGTAACAACAGTTCACCTTTTTTTTAAGTAGGAGCCTTTATTTACACCCATAATCTAAAGTATCTTAAGTGAGTAGAATGAAAGAGAGCAAATGAATTCTACTAATTCAAAGCGACAGAACAATATTTTTCCAAGCAAAAAGATTTTAAGGATCACAAACCTTTTTTGCATCCTTTTTTGTCATTCATGTGGAACTTATTTCTCTTTTGATTGATGCCAGTCTACCTACTCAGTGCAATTATTTACAGACATGTTTCAAATAAATTATAAAGCTTGGTCTAAATATTCTAAACATGATAATCAACATAGTATAGATAGACAGTAACTGTAAGCAGAGTAGATCTTGAGGATGTGCCAAATTACCCTCCATTAGTTCAGTTATTGAACTAAAGATACCAGCTGTCTCATTTGCAGGCAGTTTTGGTATTTTGCCTTCTGTATTGGCTGCTATCTATTGGATATTTCATTCTGCATTTAAGGAATCATTATTCCCACCAGGCATCAGTCTATATTTTGTACATGACCCTTTAAAGTGGATACTTAGCTGCTGCTGACAAGTCAAAGTGGATAGTTTGTATTTTGCTAATATTCTAAAAC
>NW_009217295.1:115624-136564 GCF_000690835.1 Fulmarus glacialis
GTAAGTATCATATACCACCATTAATTAATTGCTTGTAATACACTACCAGATTTAATGCTGAGTAAAACAGAATGGTGGGAGTCAGCAAAAAGAGCTGGATAAGTATAAATTAACTTAAAACTCTGGTCATTCTCATTAGTACTACGCAGTTATGAATTGCAAACAGTCAATTGCAAAACATGAGAGCTACCAACCAAGCTTTACATGTATGAAAGGTTAGTATGCTATCCTCGTCAAGCTGACCCTAAGGGTTGTACCTTGCCCAATGTATTGAACTACTTTCACTAATATTTTATCAGTTTTAATTGCACTTAGAATTAATTCAGTGAAACAACTATTTGAGAACATTTTTACAGTGTAATTGAAAACAGCATATGAAGTTTGCTGAACAAAAACTGGGCTATGATTCATACATTTTGTTCACTGAAATGAATTCTTAATTTACCAGTGTTAATCACTTTGGATTTTGCCCAGCTTATATAATCAGAGAATGCATAGGCATGCAAGAGCTATACCTTTTTTTTCAAAACAGTATGCTAACAAAGCCTTCACAAACTTTAAAACCAATAAAATATGTTTACAAAATTATTCTATCTGATATTGCAATCAAAATTACAAGATAATACACTGTACATTCTTTAGGCTTAAGTTTCCTCTGACAAGAGTTTATGCTGGAATAAATACCACTTACATCAAAGGAATATTGAACAAGTGTGAGAGAAGAATGAGATCTTTTTGTCACATTTTAGTTTTTAATTGATCAATATGTCAAATTTCATGCCTACAAGGAAACTTTATCTTTTCCATGATGCTTTTTATTCTTTTGCAATAATATTTTGTGTCATCAGTTTGTGCATCCACCAGAATAGTGTCATTTGCTCTCATTATTTTTCAGAAACCATTGTGATTTAAATTGTGAGGGAAAAAATACCTTATCCTCTCAGATAAGAAAAACTCACTCAGTTCATGACAGCAAAAGTTCAAGATGAGTTGATATATTGGTCTGTATAATTAAGCTCATTTGGTATGGGAACTCAGCAAGGATTTAGATAGTTTTGATCTTCTCATTTGTCCCTTAATATACTTCTTTCTAGAAAATCTGCATTAGGTAATTCCAGGATAATTCCTTGCTTTCTGATCTATATCACCAAAATTTCCTGAGATGAACTTTCATACTCTTTGAATCTCCACAAGATACTTTTTCATGTTACTCAAGCAATTTTCTTCAACCTTGAGGTGTGAAAGGCATTTTTGCTCCTAAGTACAATTATTCTTCTCATTTCACACTTTTTATTATGCTAACATTTTTTTTTTTTTCCCTTTAGCCCCTCCAGATTTTTATCCTCCACTGGTAAGTTACTGATTCATTTTATTCCTGATTGTCTGCTCTCCTCTCAGCATCCTGTCTCACCCACATATTTTATTTCATAATGCACTATATTTACTTTATCTTACTGTAGTGACTTCTTTCATTGCATGTTTACATGTCTGGTAGAAACTGTGGTGCATTACCTGAAACTATGGCACTGTTCAAGATTCCCTGACTTACTTTGAGCTGATTCTTCTAAAAACAAGCCCCAAAAGGATTTACCTCTTTGCAGTCCCTGTAAGCTGATTATGTGAAATCCAAATAATGATGGGAAGGTGAGACAGTGCACTGGATTTGGCTGGGATGGAGTTAATTTTCTTTGTGGCGGCCCATATGGCGCTGTTTTAAATTGGTGACCAAAACAGTGTTGATAACACAGTGATGTTTTAGCTATTGCTGAATAGTACTTACACAGCATCAAGGTCTCCTACTGCCAACGAGTAGGCTGGGGGTGCACAAGAAGTTGGCAGGGGACACACCTGGGACAGCTGACCCCTACTGACCAAAGGGATATCCCATACCATATGGGATACCGTTGTTCTCAGCAATAAAATCTGGGGGAAAAAAGAGGAAAGAGGGATGTTCAAAGTTATGGCATCTCTCTTCCCAAGTAACCAGCACACGTGATAAAGCCCTGCTTTCAGGAAATGGCTAAACATCTGCCCGCCGATGGGAAGTAGTGGATGATTTTGCTTTACTTGCATGCACAGGTTTGCTGCACTCATTAAACCGTCTTTATCTCAACCCACTTGCTTTTACCCTTCCAATTCTCTTCCCCATCCCACTGGGGGAGAGCGAGCAAGCAGCTGTATGGGGTTAGCTGTCTATCGGGTCTAACTCATAACAGGCAGTTAAAGGAGAGGCAGTTCACCAACTCTAGCTCCTTCATTAATATGCTCATAAGGTAATATTTTTTAAGTATTGCCCAATTATTGTGGATATGGATTTTCTATGTGAATTGTAGAGTACCATTAATATTTAAAAGTTTTTGTGACTTTTTTTTTAAATATATTTTAAACTATAGACCAAATGAAGGCTTAAGAGAGAGGCCGAGAACCTGTGGGAACCTGGAATCAGGAATCGTTGGTTGCTTCTTGCTGACCAGAAGACTAAAGAGGAGGAACATGACCTGTTAAGGTGGTGATGTTAAAGTATGCCACAGTGTGCTCCTCTTCAGTCTCCAGGAAGAGATATCAGATAGACTATGAAATTAGAAGAGGCCAACACATTGACACTTGTGTGCTTAAAGGCATTTTCTGAATCTACTATTAGCAATTTAGCAAGCTATCCTTATTCAGTAAATAACTTAGGAATTTTGAAGTTGCTGAGCTATGTCTTGGGGATCAACATCCCAAAATTTGGTCATAAACAGGTGTGTCATGGTAGCTATTCGCATTTGAAAATTAGCACTTAGAAGGAAAGAGCAAACTTGTGCACAATATTGGAAAATTAGTAATCAGACATTCAGAAAACACCTCCATAGAGTATCTCTCACATTAGTGTTTCAATCACTTTAGTAACATTTCTAGTTAAGCAACAAAATAAGAAAGAATAAAGGAACAGTCCAAAACACTGCAGAGATCGGTTGCCTGCACAATTGGTATATAAGCTTACCTAAAGAGTCATGTCCATTTATACACAGTAGTTCCACTGATTCTGGGTAAGTTCTTTAGTTTGGTGAAAGTCTGCATAAAACAGAATTTAAGGCGGGGAGAAAAAAAAAAAGATAGATGTAGTCTCAAAAGAAAAACTAATACATTTCAGTCCTTTATGAGAGATCAGTGGTGTTAAATTATTAATATGATGATAGGTTAAGAAGCATCTGTTTCTGCCTGTGGTCCCTGGTCCAATGGCCCCTGATCCAATGGTCGTCTTTCAGTTTACTTCACTTACCTTTAGATTTGCTTTGTCCACTACAGCTACATCATTCACAATAGTCTCCAATGGAAAAATAAATTTCTCGCAATGCACTTTAGATTAAGGCTCAAGTTTATTTCCACTACAGTGAGCAAGTGTTAGATGCACAGTTCCTATTAACAACAGAGAGAAATCTGTGTCTAATTCCCACATGCATCCTTAAGTGCTTGCCTGTTTACTGTGGTTTTAAACTCAGACACTTCTTGAAACAGGTGAACAAATAAAAATAAGCCAAACACAAAACAACCTCCTAAATGTTATTTTTTCCCCATCATCAAGCATAAAAATTATATCAAGCAACATTGCCCAGGCTTTATGCACACTGACATTATTTTCCGGAATAAGAACTATGTTTTTCTACATTTCACGTTTAAAAAAGTGCAAAAATAAGGATTCTATTGAAGGTAAAATTATATGTCAATTGTACAACTCTTTCTTCACAATTTTTCTGAGTAATAAAGAAGTGATAGAACCTTTTATGATTATTTAACTATTTTCCACATTTTTTAAATTAACTGCAGAATCCACTACTCTCCATGCTTATCTTTCTTGGAAAATTTTCTAGATGGACACTAATCCTCCCGTGGTAGTTCTTGAAAAGTATAAAACAAAGTAATCCAATATCCTGATCTATTGAACCTTCCATAAGCTCAAGAACCAAGCTATACAGAATTTAATAAAATGCTTGTGTCCATTCAGCAAAACAATTACACATAGGTCTAGTTTTAAATCAATGGCTATATCCATCCTGTCTCAAAGAATGGTCTTTAGGCAGTTGCATACTGCCAAAAACATGAAAAGCTTTTCTTCTACTTGTATCTTTCCTATTTGTTTCCCGTGCCTGGGCATTCCTTCATGCACAGATAGTCAGGACTTCACAGCAAGGATCACTCTCCTTGCTACTTACTGGAGGTAGGTAGATGGATGAGCATCATCTGGAGGACATCTGAATATGCCTAAGCTAGTAAACTGAACAGGGTCAGGCCATGGATGCAAGCAGTGGTAAATGAATGTCCATACTCTTTAATGCTGGGATGCTCCCTGGAATGATTTTGTTCAGCTCCAGGCAGCTCTGTCCCAGGTATTGCCCAGCCATGGCTTGGCTGGTTGTGATGTGCCAGTAATTGTTCCCAATAGGCAGTACTGATAAGTCTAGCAGGCTTGCAGAGGGGAAGGAGTTTGGCCATTTTTGTGTTGATTATGCCTTGAACTATTTTATTTACAAGTATAGATGGCATTGTCAGAGCCACCGTGCAGCAGACCGTAGAGGCACAGCAGTAAGGCCTTAAAAATCCCGAAAGCCCCTTGCTTAGAGAGATCCATGCTAATAAACATGGTCATCCAGGAACTAATAGTAGAGTGGTCCTATTAAACATAAGAAATGCTTATAAAAAACGAACCAAATGTGTTCCTAACAATCTCTTTGAAAGGAGAGGATTCCAGTCTGAACACAGGGGTTTTTTTAAGTTTTGTTTTAAATAATACGTCTCACAGTATTTGCACAAGTGTAGGAGCCCTCTACAGCTACAGCTACTGTCTTTGCAGCTGTTATCCTCTGCTTTCAACTGCTATTGCTTTGTTTGGGGTGGGGTGACTTTTTCAATTAATTCTTTCAATAGATGTTTTCTAAGCTTGGACTCTCTTCCCTCTGTCCTTTTTCACAGGTCTTCTTCTGCTTCCAAGCACTTCTGGGGCTACATGAACTTGACTTAAGCTGTCTGCCTGTCCTGCTGGTGCCATTTGCCATTTTCTTTTCAAAGGGCTATTGCTATAACAGCTCTATTCTAGGCAGGGAGTGGGAAACCTTTGAAACTGATGCAGCTTCATTGCACAGTCTATCAGAAGGAAGCAACATTAAAGGAAAATCACTTCATACCTGTTTAACTGCTGTAGGATTTAGCAAATTTTAAACAAACAAAAAGTAGATATCTATTTCTAAGTGCTTATTACCTGGCTGCAGAACCAAATTGATTTCAAAGGCATTTTCTCCCTGCACAGAACAGAGGGGCAGCAAAAATTGTTCTTTGAAGAGAAAATGCCACCATCAGGAAAGGAAGACAGCTCAGGCAGCTCAAAGAGTCCCAAAAGTGTTAGGGAGCCACGGAGGACATCTAAAGGGGAAAGTCCAGGCTGTGAGCAGCCTGAGGAATTAGTTTAAAAGAACCCCTTTTCCCCACAGAAATCCTTCAGATGAAGCGGCAGCTGTTGGATTCTTTCACAGCTAACATAGAGGGATCAAGCTCAAACAGTTCTGAAAGTCCTGCAAAACAGCAGAGGATAACTAAAAGGTCTAAGTAAAGAGCAGGTCATACATTAAGGCATTTTCCTCTCCTGGCATGTAAAGTGAGGAGGGGGAGAGAGAGCAGAAAAATGAATAATAAGTCAAATGTAAGATTCGAGTTTGAACAATCACATTCTTTCTAACTACATGTAGCTTGCAGCTTTAATTAGATACAGTGTTTTTCTTTTGCTATTAAAACGCTGCCACCTTTCACTTCAGAGGTGACTACATTTCAGTGGGGGTGAAGGATAAGCTATTTGTACTTTGTTGTGTAATGCCCCCAAGCACCATATAAAGAAAATGACTATTGTGCATGCTTTGTAGCTTGTAAAGTCCTTTGAAATAAAAAGTGGACTATAAACATAATATAAAAAGGTCTACTGATGAAGAACTATATAGTCTTGATAAGTATGTGTTTATTGGCAGGTAATTAAAAGGAGTCATCAGATCAGGGCAAAGCTTTTATCCCAAGAATTTTATAACCATATTTAGGCCATTAGTTTGTTAGGTATTTGGATGATTAAAGATTGAGAGATACTAATAAAAATAAAGACCTTACTCTATTTCTGCATTAATAGTATGCAAAAGGTGTATAAACAAAGATCATGGCATGAAAGAAGTTTCTTTGTCAATATAACCTTTTCAATTTTAAAAAAAATATTTAATTGAAGGATATATCTCAGCATGAAAACAAGGGTTTATAGCTATAACTGGTCTTTGAAATGCATTGTCTACAGCTATATTCACACCGTACCTATACAGAAGGTACTGAGGGGGGAGGTAGTTGATGTTATGGTGAAGCCTGTTAGAAGGACTTGCATGTACATCCATCCAGACAGCTTCTTTATTAGAGTAGTGTGAATGTATATATGAGAACAATTTTTGATAGCCCTACATGCAATTTCTGTCAGTTACATTTACCTGTTCATAGCCCTAACTACAACATCAGCCAACCCTCTTCTGAACACACAGTCTTACAATACAAATCATTCTTTCCTGTCAGCTCCTAAACCCCTGGAAACCTTCAGAAACTAGAAGGGAGGAAGAATGGCTTGTAAATGGAAGTTTAGGCGAACAAGGTACAAGTAAATCTTTTCTTCACTTAAAGCACTTGCCTGTTCATTCCTTCCAACTCTACACGACCCTGAGCAATACTCCTTACAAAACACCATCTACTTAGAGTATGATCACTGACTGATGAATCAAGCCTGAGGGACAATCTTCTGTTCCCCATTTGAATCAGCATCCCATTCGCCAGCTCTATCCCCCTGGCATTTCAAACCATGAGACTTCAGCAATGGTAAGTATGAATTGAGTTCCATATGACAGCTTGAAAGGATCAAGCATGAAGATGTTTGTTTGCTAGATCCCTGAAGTTTCTTAAGTAAAGTGTCCCCTAATCAAAGCAAGATAATCACTTCCAGTATTTTTTCCAAGGTATCCTTACGGAGCTTGCTATTCAATGAGAAGTACTCTGAGTTTAGATTGCTAGTCATATAACTTAACTGCAGACACAAGGCGATGAACTGCCAATACCTCTTCTAGTCCATATTCAAAAATGACGTATGCTCAAAATTTAAGGTGTAGAATATGATTTCAGATTTGAAGACATGAGATTGAAGTATTTCAAGACCTGTTATGCAAGGCACTTTAGTCTCTGGTTTCAAGCTGAACTCTGATACTACTTTAGGTGAACGATATCCTTCCCAAAGTTGGAGTGTAAACAGAATCAGCTATACGAACTAAATTCTTCCTTATATTCTTCTAGCTGTCAATACCACTGTTTTAATGAACCTGAATGACAGAGACATCAATGGGTTTCTGTTTCAAAAGGCCTGCTCACCAGGTCTTTAGTCCATTTACAGTTAATGTTTCTGATCTACAAAATGACCAAAATCATTTCAGCAGCTGAAAGAAAGAAAATCGGCAATGCTTACTCTGAGGCAGTATATCAAGTAAATTTAAATAGAAATGATAGAACTTTGGCTGTAGGAAGTGTAGGAACTTAAATACAGAAAACAACTGATTTTCTCATTTGCTGGAAAATACAATCCTTTTGACTGAATCTTTTGTGATGTTAGAATGCCAGAAAATATATAGCCCAGACTTAAGATCCCTCCACCATCCATAGGAAGAAGCGGAGAAAATTGAATGAGGTGATGTATCTGACCCAAGAAAGTCTAGAAATAATGATCTGGTTACTGTGTCCCACACTGAAAGATCCTCAAGATTTTAACCAGAACTATCTCATCCATTCTACAGTCAGGAGATTCAGAGTTGCCACGTGCCAGCCTCTCCATGACTAGATGACTTTAGTCATAGGAGGAACTGGAAACTGGAATATATCAATTTCTCTGACTAGGACAAAAAAAGCAGGAAGACCCGTGTTTCTTTCTGACTTCTATGGAAAAAATACCACTCTTGGCATGCTCCCATTCCTTGAATATACCTTTTAAGACATCATCCCATACTCTGTTTTCTCAAAATGTCTGAACTTATTGTTAGTATATTTTGGGCTATGGGCAGATAAATTGTGAGAAAATGTTTCAACGCAGTCTGTCAATAGAATGACCATGTCCTTGCAATGTGGATGAGTTTTCATTCCATCTTGAGTTTTGATACAGAATATGTTGATGGTATCATCTGCTATTATCTGCATGTGATGACTCCAATGCAAACATAAAATGTTGACTTATGGATTTGTGGGTGAGGGAGGGCAGTGGTTGTCTTTTACCTTAGCTTTAGCAAGACTTTAACACTATCTCTCACAATATTGTCGTATGTATGTCATGTTAGGATGTTATACTCTGGATCAGGAAAAAGAACTAGTGGGATGATTGGGCTCAGCAGGTAGCAATTACTGGGTCATACTCTAACTGGAGGCAGGGAACCTCCAGAACCACAGGGTCTGTCCTTGCACCTCTTTCTATTATCTTTGTCAATGATATGACAGAAGGAACTGAGTGCACCCCCATCAAGTTTGCAGATGACGCAAAACTGGTGGGACCAGATGATACACTTGAGAGCAGAGCAGTCATTCATTAACTTTCAAAGTGTTTAAGATCTTTCTGGAGAAGAATGTCCACTAATAGAGATAAAGAAAGCAGGAGCTGAGGTCAAGATTTCTAGTGCCATACTGAATGGTATGATCTTGGACTAGAAATGATGTTGACTTCTGGTCAATTTGTTTTTTAACAGTGAAGGTCTATGCAAAACATCTTGCAGGCTGAAAGATGTGAATCGGTCTCCTTCTGAAGTGACAGAATCACCACTGCAGATATCATCATTTATTATCCAGATTACTAATTAAACCTTCAAAGATTCTTACATCACTATGGAACTCCAACTTTTGTGAGGTTTTGGTTTCCTTTTTTTTTTTTTTTTTTAATATCATGAAACAGCCATTGTGGAATGTTCTCCCCTGAGATTGATAGAAATGCATATCTAAATCTTGTTACAGCATGGTCTTAGAGGAAACACAGCCAAAGAAATACCAGTAGGATTTGGAGGTTCTAGATAAAATTCTGGTTAGTGTAACTCTATGCTAATAGCATCTATTCACCACTTATCAAAGTGCTATTCCATGTGGAAGCATGACAACTTGTTCATTAAAAGATATAGAGCAGGAAAAGATACTGATATAGAATGAAAGGGAAAATCACTTTATGCCTATTCAATGGACCTTCCACAAAGATCTGTCTCAGTGCTGATGAACAAGGAGTCAATGACCCTGAACCGGAAGTTTTCCTCAGTACACAAGCTTTTTTGCCTTTAATTAGTATGAAAAGGAAAGAAAGCTGAAGGAAATTAGGCCTCACAGGACACTGATCATGCTTTTGCCTTCTTTTGTTGGTCCAATGGAAGATTTACATTGATTGCAATGTTGCAGTTTAATGACTGCAGCACTTCATCACTGAATAGATTTTTTTCCCTCAGACAGGACATTGTCGGTTGTGGATTGGACCTCCTTAGGGAAACTAAAGCATTGCAACCTTGATTACCTCTGTAACACCACAACTGTGAATGTAGTGCTAGCAGCCATCTCTACAGTATTAAATGGGGTTTAGAACACAGTTCTTATATTCTGAAATATTGCTTCAGCTATTAATACCTCAAAATAATTGCAAAACTCTTGAGAAAATATTAGAAGATGAGAAGAATTGGTCAAGTATATCTTGACAAACAAACAAGACGTGAAATTGGAAAGGGATAAAATTTCTTGCTGAAAGAACCATTGTGACTGTAGTCTTTAATAGCAGAGGACTTTCTGTTTATTCCTTGTTATCCCTCTCCATAACTAGAGCTGTCACAAGTTATGATGGATGTGATGCCCAGATATAAATTAATATTTCTTTCAAGACCTGGAATTTCCTGCCAACATGCCTGAACAATGATCCGGAGGAAGAGCTTGGGAAGAAGCCATGGCTGTCAAGGTCTTCTTAAGGTAAGACTATTAGAGAAGGGTGATGCGAACTCAAAAGCCGGTAGGGCAGGAAGTAGGTCCACACACATGTTCAAGTCATCCTATTCTAAGAATGAGCCTTGAACAGCCTAATGCCAAAATCCGTTATCTTGGCTGTACTTCCAAAGGTGCAAAGTGGCTATTGTCAAGGGATTTCCAGGAATACCATGGTGTGAAGATAATTAACACTTTTCACTGTGCTTGCTCTTCCCTGCAGTGGGGATGTACAGAGTTTCCAGGATGGAAGCTGGAAGCAGGCTCTCTGTTGTGCCTTTCTATTTGCCGTAAGAGGCCAAGAGGTCTTGGAATAAAAGAAGGGGAAAGGGTATGCTTTTCTGGTATCAGATGACACCACCAGTAAACATTTGTAACTCCACATAATTTTATGTAGTTTACTCACATGGGTAAATACTAGCAAGATTATTTTATTTTATGCAACAGACGGGGAAGGTGATGAACATTTATTCTCCCTCATTCAAATGGCTGATAACAACTGAGCTGTAGGTCTTCTTGTAAGCCCTGCCACCTCCACATGACACACAGAATCTTTTGTTTTCCCATTTTCTTTTTTTGGGGTTTTTTTTTTTTGATTGTTTGTTTGGCTTGTTTGCTTGGGTTTTTTCATTTTGGGAAAACCACATAAGGCAGAAAAACCCAAGCAAAAGCTTTCTGCCAAGCACAAGGTGCCAGTCTGCAAGGAAAAAGAAACCAAAACACAGCAATGTGTGAGAAAACTTTCACTGGAGAAAAGGCAGAATTTCCCCAGAAAAAAACTGTGTAAAGGAATTTCATTTGAAAAAATGTCTTATGCAAAGTAAAATGAGCCAGTCAAAATCATATTCTGAACTCGGTAAACTGGAATGTGAACAATTACTCTCAGAAAGAAAATTGGAATATGCAAGAAAGACTTTAAAAGAGCTCAAAATGCTGCTCATAGAACCAGGTCCGAAAGAAGCTGCTGAGGCAAAGTTACCCTCAGGCGATCAGCCCCAACCTGACATAGACACAGGCAAATTAGTTGCACAAGTACTGTTAACCGAGCTCACTCTGCTGCAGAAACAGCTGTATTCCAAGATGGAAAAACACAAGCGGGAGACAGCGAAGAAGAGGTAGGAAACAGACTGGGTGGCAGGGAGAGCTGCTGATGCTGCTCAGAAAGCTTCAGCAGCAAAGGGCTAGGGGCAGTTTGTACAGGTGGAGCAGCCACAGGCAGCCAAAAAGCTGAAAGTGGACACATACTAGAGACAATAGCTCCCAATCCCTTCTCCATGGAGACCTATCTCAGTAAAATAGGTCTGTGCTGTGAAGAAGGATGTTATTATAGCAAAGAACCTGAGTTAACATGCCAGTTTGTGGCAGAGTGCATATGGTCACGTACATGGGTAAGTAAAAGGGCGAGTAGGTTATTATGGTCTTGTGTAATACCTAAGATGGAACATTTCTTATCTTCACCTTCAGTGTTAAGCTTCAGGTTTGCAAAATATGTTATGAAATCCTTTGCATTGCTGTTCTCTACTAATATTTTTGTCAGGAAAAATTAAAATGGGGCTCTTTACATAGTAACATAAAAAAGCAAAATATTCTAATAATTTAATTTATGAAAATAAAAACCTTTCATCCTTTCTTTTAATGCTCACATTTATCACGTAAATAAGGATGAGAAGAACAAAGTAAAGGTATGAAGGTGCATCACAAACAATAAGGTAATAAATGTCACAACTTGTTTGAAACAGTTAGGGAATAAGTAAAAGCAAACCATTTAACACTTATGTTGAAAAGAATGCTTCAAAATAAGTTTGCAGTTTTAGTTTTGCATCTCATGCTACAAAACAGCCCCATCTTTGATGGGCTTGCAATCATGTGAGACAATATTTTGATAGGCAAAATTTTCAGAAACACAAAATATAATTTTCAAATAAAACCACTGCCTAAAGTGACATATAATAAGATTCTTCTTAAACTTGTTTAACTTACAAACTCTACAGAGGTGCAGTTTGTCAGCCCCTTTATGTATAGCTAGGGGGCTTGCAGTGCTATGAACATACAGTAAGTTCTTGCATTTTGCTGCATTTAATGTAGCACTGCCTCTTGTACCAAAGCTATTAAGCCTCTTGATCTTACAATCTCCTGCTGCTGCAACATCTGAGCAGTACATTTCAATACTAAGGAGGCATATCACTCATCTCCTTTGGGGTCTCCAGAATTTCTGCTACAGTGATGGGTGTAGAGGCTTAATGATGTTATAAGCATCTAGTATGGACAATTGTCACAATTTAATAAGCTGCACAGTCCAGTGTGTATTAGAGTCAAATACCTATGTCTTTCAGGATTCTATGTTACCTTTGTGGCTTAATAGAAATCCTTGTAGTACAAAATGTCAGGTGCCATATAACTGTTTGTCTTCTTCTGTAACTGATAACCTGTTTTCTCATAGAGTTCAGTATAAGAGATTTGCCTTGATTCATTTTGGTTTCTCTGATGTTATTTGCACATATTTATAGGGATGCCACTGCCATTGTTCCAAACTTACTTTGTAGACATATCATAACTAACACAAGTCAGGGTCCAATTACAGGCTAATGTGCTTTCTTCTATGCTTTCCACATGGTTGATATATGCTTCCAGACAATTCATGCTGCTATGAAACACTAAAAGAGGAAAGTATTCCATGGAGCATTTATATATTCAATCTTCAGCGTGCCTGAGTGGGATTCACTAGACCATTTATAGCTAACCTGTAGATATGCACAGCTCGTTTATCTGGTTTGCTTGTGTAGTTTCTAGAGACGACATGCACTTCTGCAGTGTGATTCACCTAATCATTCCCTAAAAGTCCCTTTTTCTCTCCATTGATGATACAGGGAAGCTGGGGAGATTAGCTCAGACGCAGATACCAACACTCTGGCTGTCTACAGTCATGGTGTCCCAGCAGTGGCAGGATAACTCCAGCCCATATGAGGTATGACCACACTATTACACGGTGAAGGCAGTCTGAGGCCAGGCTGCCACACACTGCATCAGCCCTCGCTATTTGGGACGTCAGGGCTGAAGGAAGGACCCTCAAGGACTCTTGCAACTGTAACTATACCCAATCCATGCAAACCCAATGCACTACAGCTGGGCAGTATGTATCATTTAGGCTGAGTGCCAGATACCCAACCTGTCCATGCCAGATCCAACAAAAAGACTATAAAACTTAAAACAACTCCGAGTTTTACTTCAGAATTTACCTCAAGCCCTTACCTGGGTGAGGACTCACATCTGAACAGATCAGACATGGGGTGAGTTTGGACATGAAACACTTACAAAAATAAAAAATAAAAAATATAAATCCACCCTTTGGTAACACAATAATTATATTGTTTGCAGCATACAGATAGATTGTACCCTCACTCTACCCTGAACACAACTAGACCCCAGAGACCTGGACAAGGCTGGGTCACAGAAACCTAGAAAACAACAAGCATTGATTCAGTGTCTCACTCACTAGAAAGAATTAACACCTCATATAAATGAAGGTCAAAACATCCTGTCGAGGATACAGCAAAATGCTATCAACTGAAATAAATTATTTGAAAGCAATATAAGGTAGTTCCTCACGCACTTTTACCCCTCTCTACAGCCAAAATCATGACCTACTATACGTAGAGAAAGCTTATTAGTACAATTGTATCTAGTACTGCTTATGGAACATAGTATAAGAACACTTTTGTAGGCTATGCAGTGCACCAAGCATACTAATGTCCTCTAAAGAGTGTAACGTCAGGTATTCTTACACACATATCTTTCTAGTGGTTACCCAGCATGGATAAAAACTTTTTATACTATGATACAGCTCTTGGAGATTCTCCAGTTACTTAAATGACACAGTGCTTTGATTTTGGAGAAAAAAACTTGCTGCGCTCTTTTCCTACTTACAATTTGTGAATTCCATGTGGTCACATTATGCATAACTGTGCAATGGCAGGAAGTGGAACAGTTCACCACCAAGTCCTCTGCAGCTACTGAATGGTTCCTTTCTTGAAGCAATTAATGCAATTTTCCCTGCTAAGGAGGGCATAATCCATAGTAAAAAGTGGAATAGCAGTTTTATGATATTATTAATTCATTTAATTTTGCCTTAATTGGAATTTTTCAGTACACAGAAGGAAGTCATCCACCAGCCATCTGTTCTTATATATTGCAGTCATTGCTAAATTATCCTGTATTTAACTTCTGTTAATAAGGTTAACATGTGAGCTTTAGCATAACACCATTGCTTCTCTCTGCACTATGTCCATTTAAGAATGTATTTCATTGCTACCCAAGAGGACTTCATAGGCAGAATCAACCTCTCTTAAAGTGTAAAAACCTGACACTGTTCCTTACTAAAACTTTTTGCCAGTGCTAAGTTAGAATAGCTTGGCAAGGAAGCAAAAGAGCTGATAGTTGACAGTTTGAAGAGTACATTAAGTAACAAGTTTATAAAGCTGACATTCTGTACCAGTGAATTCTGAATACTGTCAATCTCTACTTTTATACCCCTAGGGTAATTTCAACAATTAATGAATATATGAGGAAGGATCTCACATGGACTACAGAAGTTTTACACCACTGTGGTAGCATAAAATCACAACCAGAGCTTGGACCTGGTGAAGGAGAATTTTTGCTGTCATATGGTTTCTGTAGAGGAACTCTTATAAGCTTGAACAAACATTTCCCAAAGTCTCAGCTTGCCTTGCAGAAATCTAGGGTACATAGGGTACTTCTTCAGAAGTAGAAAACTAAATTATCATTCACAGACAACAACAACAAAAAAACATTTGTTGTAGTGGAGGAAGCTGCTAAAATTACACAATAGCTCAACTTCACATGCCATCCTGCATTCAGTTTTGAAATAGGAAATAATACAGAGGTGGCTGAAATCCACCTTAACTCTTCCCTTACACAGAGTTGAAAACTATGGCATGTCCAAAGTTGCATTTGCAGTATCTATAAAATGCATTTAAAGTTTTGTAAATACCTTAGTTACTAGAGTCCTTTCCAGGATGGATGTAGATAAGAATGACAAGTATTAGGGATTGACTCTCTTAATAAAGAAACAGTTGAGATGATTGCTCGTACATTGAAAGTCACACTCTAGCATGAAACTGAATTAAAACCAGAAGTGAAACCTTAATGCTTTAAGCAGCTATCTTGCTAATGAAAATAAGCATTTATTTGTATAGTTATAATCTCAAAAGTATTTTTACCTTTTGTTTCAGAAGATATGGCAGTCTGCAAGCACTGTAAGTGAGTGCTAAACTGGGGAAGGGTTAGGATTAGGCATTTCTTAATTGGTAACTCAAATTTGGGCTGAGTTTATTTGGGTGGGGAAGAGGTGAGATAAAGGTCTCAAAGAAACACATGCTGTTTCTATCGTTATAATATACCCTAAATTTCCTTTTACTCTAAATTTTATTGGCATCCAAATCAAACCATTCTGCATGGAAAAGTCATTAAAAAATCAAACCCTTCTGATTTCACTTGCTATTTAAAAAGCTTTTAAACTAGAAAATTGTTCCTCAGAACCTGCATTATTGCTAAGAGAGTTTCATTAAATAAATATGTATCACTGTAAAAAACAAATGCAAAGCAATAACTGCCTTGAAGCACTAGATTCAGTATAGACCAAAACACATTATAGCTGTTCTGGGTCTTCTATTTTTACTTGTAACCAAATGAAAAATTCACTAAATAATATGAGCACGTACATCAAAGAGATCTTCCAGAAAGTTAATAAGAAGCAAGAAAAAGAGAAATAGAAGGAAAAAAAGCAAAACAACAACAACAACAAAACCCGAACAACAGAAAAAACACCAGCCTGCTTATGGCAAATTTGCTTGTAATAGGAGGTGGCTTGTTCAAGTATCCTTATAAAAGGGGCAATACCAGTGGGGCTTAAGTATTGTATTTATAAACTCCTTTTTAATTTCCATGTCATGTATGTTCAGGTTACTTAGCTGAAGATACCGCTTCTGTTACTATCATCTCTGCAAAGTCCGTCCACCAGATTAAATTAAACCTTCTTTCTTTCTGCCTCACACATCATAAAACCAAAAAAAGTATTTCAGAAGGTGCATGCTGTTTCTGCTATCTGCTGGTAGTGATGAATGAAACAGAAAGAATAGAGTTTGATTTAATCAGATAGCTTAACCCTGAAGTGAGAAGAAAGACACCTATATAACATATTCATGTGTATATTTTCTTTTCAAACATGTGTCCATGC
Source organism: Fulmarus glacialis (assembly GCF_000690835.1). Classification (NCBI taxonomy): domain Eukaryota; kingdom Metazoa; phylum Chordata; class Aves; order Procellariiformes; family Procellariidae; genus Fulmarus; species Fulmarus glacialis. The sequence continues at coordinate 131,901 of NW_009217295.1, forward strand.
ATAAGTGTATATTCTAGACATACAGGTCTATCGTGTCTCACTTTTTATATTATAGTGAATGTATAGAAAAGGCACAGTTCACTGTATTTCATGCACAAGTCTATCAACGTTTCATTCGGATGATATTTTGTTAACATTACATTACACAAAGTAGCTTCCTTGCCCAAAGGAATCTGCAGAGAAAAATCTGGTCAACACATTACAGAGGGAGAGGGAGAGCTAAACATTCTACTTTTCAAACGAGGCGCATGTCGTAAACATTTAACAAGAGGGATTTCTCATCTCTTCAGTATATTTTCTGCATCCTGTGTTAAGCTAATCATTTCATTTTAACAAGACAACTTGTGTTTTCACAGTTCCACCTTCACCCTCTCATTCCATTAAATGTGATGGCCCAAATCCTGCAAATACTCATAGACAAATTCATCTCATAATTATGTATTAAAATTAAACATATGTAGAAATACTTTCAGTAACTAATTGTAAGTCATACACTATGAAAACAATCACAATATGTGTTGTCTATCTTTCTTTTGTGAAAAGTTGCTTAACTGTCTGCCTCAATAGATATATTGTGTAAATCTAAGCCCTGAGATTCACAGAAAAATGCATACTGTGTGCTTCCTTCATTCATTTGAAAATGGGAAGGGGATTGCATCATGAGCAGGCTGTTTCAATTATATTTTGATATTTTTTGCCATTTGAAAGATAGCATGTTACAAATCATGTCAGAATATTTTTCCTACTGGACTTTTATATCTATCCAACAGTCAAAATATTATTTGTGAAGCGTGAACATTTTAATAACTATTCTTCTGGTTTTGTGAGCTAGTTGACACTGTATAATAGCACAAAAATGAAATCGTGTTAAAGATTTATCAGAACAAAACACTGGAAATGATGAATCACAAGTAATGAAGCAGGAGCTAAAGAAGAAAAAATGTGCAAGTTTTTGCTTGATTGAAGAAATGCTAATACATATTGGTATGTAAGTTGTGACACCCTGATACATATGTACAGATACAGCTGTATTTTATAATCAAAATAATGCAGTAGGAAACAATCCCTAGAAACAAAATTTGAAGACCTCATTATCTGTGTGGTGTTAACCAGATCAACGCAGGCACAGAGTGAGTGCTTGGGGTCACAGCAACATCAGTTTAGGAATAAGAATTGCACACCAGGTCTGGCTGTAGGCACTACAACGTACGGTATGGAAGTGTGGCCATCGGAGAAAAGGAGGAGAAGGCAGCATATAACTTTACTGAGAAAACTCAGGATTTGGTGGGAATGCATAAAATGGGGAGTTGCAATTGCTGTAAGCTGATTGCCTAACTCTAAAGCACTGTGCAGCAATGAAATGGGCAGCTTTTTGCTCCCCTGCTACCAAATATCCTTTGAAATGGAAGATCGGGGTCAGAGCTACAGAGGACACACTAGAGGGGTAAGTCGCTAACCCTGGGTAGGAGAATCTGCTAGGGTCAAATATCCAAACTGAATTAAATCCATCCATCCTCTTATGCACTCAGAAGAGAAGTAGTCTGACCCTCCACCATTTTATATAATATTTACCATGTCCTAAGAAGGTGCGAAAGATCTAAGGGGAAAGAACTCCATTTATTAGCATTTTAAATCCACTTTTATGTGACATAGCAAATGTTACTATCTTCTGAGCCTGAACACATACTCTGAGCCAAAATATGAGAATGTCTTAGTGGATTGTATGTCCGTCTTCTTACTTTGAGCCCTTATTTTGAACTGGACATACACTGAACAGGACTGACAGCTTAAAATATAAAAAAAAAAACCCCCACAAGCCAAGAAGGTATTTATCGCATTTCTGAGAAATAGGGCCACAAAAATGATCAGAGGGATGGAACACCTCCCCTGTGAAGAAAGGCTGAGAGAGTTGGCGTTGTTCAGCCTGGAGAAGAGAAGGCTTCGGGGAGACATTATTGCAGCCTTTCAATACTTAAAGGGGGCTTATAAGAAAGACGGCAAGAGACTTTTTAGTAGGGCCTGTTGCAATAGACAAGGTGTAATGGTTTTGAACTAAAAGAGGGTAGATTTAGACTAGATATAAGGAAGAAGATTTTTAAGAGGAGGGTGGTGAAGCCCTGTGACAGGTTGCCCAGAGAGGTGGTAGATGCCCCATCCCTGGAAACATTCAAGGTCAGGTTGGACGGGGCTCTTAGCAACCTGATGTAGTTGAAGATGTCCCTGCCCACAGCAGGGGGGTTGGACTAAAGGACCTTTAAAGGTTCTTTCCGACCCAAACTATTCTATGATTCTATGATTCTATGATTCTACAATTCTATGAAATATCAAGACCCTGTCTACTGTATATTTCCTATTCAAATAATACACTTCTTACCACCAGCACTTCTTTTCCACAGGACTACCACACGTAGCAGGTGTACTGCGGCCTATTTGTTACTCTCAGGGACATTTTTTCATCTTCTGGTTTAAATCACATCCCACACTTCTAAATAATGTCCCTCCAACTTTTCCCAAATAGAAAAGTGTTCCATAACTTCTCTTCCATACCAAAGCAAAGAGAAAAGCAATTCTGTAAGGATGGCAGAAGTGAGCCCTTTTCCCAGCAGTGCAATGCAGCAGCATCCGTCATTGCTGCAGCTGCCACTGAATCTAAGCTCCATGAGGAATAAGAGTTCAGAAGTGGCCTGTAGCTGCTGAATCTAAAACTTTGTTGCTGGTTGTAGGTACTGACTGAAACTCTGAACTGCATGAAATTATAAGAGTATCTTTCCCAATAATTCAAATTTCATTAAAATATCACTGGCCATAAGACTCAAATAAAATCAAACCTTGATTGCTAGGGGATAGAATTAGAAGAAGGGAAAGCCACAAAAAATATTCTGAACTCAATTTTTTACCTGTGAACTGAAGACTATGCCCCTCATCTTTATCATGAGACTTGAGATATATACACAATATATGCTGCAATGTAACATAGACAAGACAAAGCTAACCTGGGTTCCAAGATCAGTCTTCCCATATTAGGAAAACAGATCATCGAATCATAGAATCACAAAATCATTTAGGTTGGAAAAGACCTTTAAGATCATTGAGTCCAACCGTAAACTTAGCACTGCCAAGGCCACCACTAAACCATGTCCTTAAGCGCCACATCTACATGTCTTTTGAATACCTCCAGGGATGGTGACTCAACCCCTTCCCTAGGCAGCCTGTTCCAAGGCTTGATAACGCTTTCAGTGAAGAAATTTTTCCTAATATCCAATCTAAACCTCCCCTGGTGCAACTTGAGGCCATTTCCTCTCGTCCTATCGCTTGTTACTTGGAAGGAGAGACTGACACCTACCTCGCTACAACCTCCTTTCAGGTAGTTGTAGAGAGCAATAAGGTCTTCCCTGAGCCTCCTCTTCTCCAGGCTAAACAACCCCAATTCCCTCAACCGCTCCTTATAAGGTTTGCTGTCTAGACCCTTCACCAGCTTTGTTGCTCTTCTTTGGACATGCTCCAGCACCTCAATGTCCTTCTTGTAGTGAGGGGCCCAAAACTGAACACAGGATTCGAGGTTTGGCCTCAGTGAGTACAGGAGGACGATCACTCCCCTAGTCCTGTTGGCCACACTATTTCTGATACAATATCATATAGTTTCCACAAATTAAGAAGATAACTTAGCTAGCATGAAGATCTTCACAAATAATAGAGAGCTAGTTTAGCTATGTACATTGGAAAGAATGCATGGAACCATATATTAGTTACATTGTGTTTTCTTTGACATGTTATAGAAAAGGGATTTCACTTTTCAACTTCACAGGATAAGATGGCATAAAAGATGAAAAAAACTCAGACAGTTGATTTTAGACTCAATAATTTAACCTGCTATTTTCCATGAAAATTGCAAAACACAAAGTTGTAATAGCCTATTGTTATATATGAACAGATATATTCTTTTGTATCTACTTGAGGGGGCTAGGTTTAAAGGATTATTTTGTTCTAACGGACATTATGTTTATAATCAGAACACAATACACACAAACTTAATACTACTTTCAATGCCTAATGTCTACCGTACCATGTACTGAGGTATCTGAAAGCAATTTTTACAGCCAGGAACTAGGCACAAAGCACCTCTACTGATGCGGAATGAGAAAACATTTCCTATTCTACCATTGGAAATGCTGAAGTACAGAATGGCTAAGCAACACATTTTCCAAAGCGATTCTTGGATTAATGTTCATGGGGTTTTGCGTGTCTGACCCTAAAATATGCCTGGAAAAGTATAAGAAAAGTACCAAACTCTTCTAGGAGAGAAGTTTCAGGTTCTGAAAAACTTGGGGAGAAAGTTGTAATGATTTCTACTGGTCAGATGAGACAAGCTTTTGTGGCATCAAAAGTGCAAATCTGTATTCTGATGCTTTGCTGACTTCAGTATATGCAAAACAAGTTTGTTTGGTTTAATATATTTATCCATTTAAATGTTACCTGCTTCCAGCTGATACTCTCCCACACATTTAATTAGCCAATTTCATTTATTAGCATGTTTGCTTGTACTTGCTAATCCCTACATAATCCAGATGAAACTGGCCTTCAGTGTGCTATGCGCTATTCAAATTTATACTAATAAACAACCCAGCTCTACATGCACATTGAAGCCACCGAGGCGAAGGGCTCCG